>NW_005842446.1:410346-447471 GCF_000455745.1 Alligator sinensis
GGGTGTGGGAGGAAAGAAAGGATGCACAGTGTGCATCTACATGAGATGGTTTACTATGCAATAGAGCAGTTTACTACATCTACACATGCAGATGCTTACTGTGAAGTAAAATGCACTAATCACGAGTAAATTTGCTACCTGAAAATGCAAGTAGCAAATTCACTCGCAATTAACAACTGCACAGTAGAGCATGTGTAGATGCCAACTGGGAGCAAATTGCCTCCCAGTCATCCCTGCCACTAGGGGTCAGCCTCAGGCTAGCCCCAGGGCCCTGGGGCTGGGAGCCTCTCCTGCCCCTGGGCTGGGCTGGCTTTATGTCTGCCTTAGCTCCAGGACCTTAAAAGCCTGAGGGGATGCTGGGGCCTAGGGACACTTGCTGGCAGCCTGTGGCCACTGCTGGCCACCATGCCCCCGAGTACAAGCTGCAGGGCAGCTGCAGCAGTCTACCTATACCCCAGTGCCACTCCCTGGTACTGCAGTGCTGCGTAGCTGCCAGGGCTATGCTGTCCAGCCCTTCAGGGTGCTGCAGGAAACTGCCAAGCCTGGCAGCACCCGGGGCCGTGTGCAGCCAGCTTGTGACCACTGGGACTGACACCAGCTGGCCACAGGCAACCTGCAGCAGCCTGCCTGGACCCCGCAACCACTGCCTGGTACTGCCTTGCTATGTGCCTGCCAGTCCTGCACTGTGCCTTTGCACAGGGTGCTGCAGGAAGCTGCCCAGTCCTGGCAGCACCCGGACTGCCATGTGGAGGCCCAGTGAGCCATCATGGGAGCCATGCTGGCATCCTCCCTTATGCCACATGCCACCTTCCAGGGCTCCAGCTGGTCCCAAGAGGAGACTGGAGCTCTGATAGCACTGTGGGTCAAGACTGAGGTGAGGCTGTCGAGCCATATGCAAGAGTGCAGGCATGACCAGCCAGTGCGCTACTGCTGCATAAAGGTTAAGGCCTTGCAAGCACAGTGGGTCATGATTACCAACCACAGTCAGTTGGGGATTGCCTGGAAGTCCGTGTCCCTTATGTGGCAATTGGACAATATTCTCATTCCCTGGGATCTTGGCTACAGCTGTACCATGTATTTGAACACAGGTGGCTTGCCCAGGCCTCTGCTGTGGCCTAGGATCTGTGGTGATGCATTACTGGGGCAGGGCCTCTTGACCTGCCAGGAGTCTATCCTGCCATGCTCCCTGCTCCCAATATTCTTCAGCATCTCTAGGAGCCCTGGCCAGTGCCTAACCTGACAGCTCCATGGCCTCAGCCCCACCCATGAGACCAGGCTGGTCATGGTACTGCCAGCTGCCAGCAACTTGAGCTCTTCCCCAGAGGGGGCCTCTGCCTGGGCAGCCACATGCCACACCCCTTTGACCCAGGACACTTCTGGGAGCCACACATCCTCAGCATGAGCAGGGACTGACTTGGGCCACTAGGCATGCCAGCCTCACATGCCTGGTAAGCCCCGCACTGGGGGAAGGGCCCTACCCAACCTGGCCCCTGCCCCAGCCTCTGTCCCTGTCCCTGTCCCAGCCCCTCCTCTGGCCCCCTTTCCTTGCCCAGCCTGGTTGCACTCCCCTGGCCCCTGGGTCCACCCCCACCCCCACCCCTCAGCATGCAGGGAGGTGGGAGATAGTGAAATACTTTATTGAGCAACCTGTGCCCCCACAGCTAGGTGGGCATGGGCCTCTCACATGCTGAGGAAAGTGTTGATGATGTCCTCCTTGGCTGCATGTAACGCAGCTACAGGTAGCCCTTTAGGCAGCACAGGGGGTGTGGGGCAGCGTTGGCTTGTCCCCCATACTGTCAAAGCTCAGAGTCCCAAGCCAGATATACAGGTGTGCCTGGGGCACCATAGCCATCAGCAGCAGCAGGGTGCAGTGGGTTGGGCAACCCTTGGTTGGTACAAACAACTCCTTGCACTGTGCCAGGGTAACTTGCAGCAGGAGCACACTCAGGGTGCCGAGCTGGTGCTGGCGGTGAGAGAGCTGGCCCTGGGGCACCTCCCCAGAGAGGGCCCCTCCACTGGACCCCCTCCACTGGACCCCCTCCACTGAGGCATCTTGTAATCCCAGTTGTCTGGGAGCCCTGTGTCCCCTGAGCCCAGGTGCTATGTGCGTGGCAGCAGCAAAGGAGACTGACTGGCTTTCAGGAGGAGAAGGGGGTCTGGAGCCACAGCAGCAGGTGCTGCTAGGACCCAGGCCTGTCCCAGCCTGGGAATGGAGGTGGGGAAGCAAGCTGCCTGTGGCCAGCACCCAGTGGCCTACTAGCTCCTGGGAAGCAAGTGGGGATGCGGCACTTGTCCGGCAGCCACCTGGGCCCAGGCCTGCCCAACCAATTTACCGTGAATCATGGGCACCCATGGGGAGGTAGCAGGGGATGGGCTCTGTTGTTGGGGAGGGAGCAGGGATGGGACCTGTTGCTGGGGAGGGAAGGGGGATCTGTTTCTGTGAGGGGAATAAACGGCTTTTTGGAGACCTGTCTGTAGTGAGTGTGGTGCTGGGTGTGTGTGGTGGGATGGGGGTCTGTTGGTGGCTGTCCAGATGGGCTTCAGCAGGGAGTGCAGGCAGAGGTGGTGATCCCTGGCCCCTGTTAGCAGGTATGTAGATCACCCAGGGCCTCAGCAGGGTGGGGAGGGGCTGCCACTGTCACTGCCACCATAGCTGGTGCTCCTGGTGCCAAGTGTCTTCTGCCTGCTGTGCCTTCTGTGCCCAGGCCTTGCAAAAGAGCTCCCCCAGGCCTTGCAGATGTTATGTAGTATGCACATTGTGACAATGACCTGGGCAATGTTGGCTTTGGCATCGTTAAGGTGGATGATGAGGGTACAGCACTGTCCCTTCAACTGGCCAAAGGCACACTCTGTGAGGGCATGGTCCAGCCCAGGCACTGGTTGAGGTATGCCTGGTGGTAGTCCAGCTGGCTGGTGCAGGGTTGCATGAGCCAGGGAAGGAGTAGGTGGGGTCCCCAATAAGGAGGGGTGGGACCACCACCGCACCCAGATGGATGGTCCAGCACCCCCAGCATGAAGCATGTACTCTCCACCAGGGCTGGCAGGGCAGAGTTGCAGGAGACATGGGTGTCATGGGCACTGCCCGCCCAGCCAGTGGAGGGAGCCTCCCTGGGGAGATGCGCCGGGGCCAGCTCTCCCACCCCCTGCACCAGACTGGAGCATGACAGAATGCAAGCCCTGCCTGCTATAGCAGGGGTGGTCTCTGTGGGGTAGGCAGGTGATGAGGATGTACTGATGGAAGCTCAGGGCAGGGAACCCTGCCGCCACCACCAGGGGGTCATGCATATAGAACACTGTGTGCCCCAGCACATCCTGGAGGGGGTGCACACCTCCAGGATGGCCTCCCTGGCCTTGCCCATACTGAAGAGGTGGCCAATGTATCAGAGGCTGGCAGGCATGGCGGTTTTCTGCAGGGAGGGGCTGCTGCATGGTGGTGTCCTGCCACTCTAGGTGCAAGTGGAGCTGCTCCAGGAGGTCTTCGAAAGTGGCCTGGGTCACCCAGAAAGCCTCCAGACAGTGGTCATCATCCCAGGTGGTCTTGATGATGTGCAGCCACCAGTCCTGGCTGGTTGGGTGGGCCCAGAGGTGGCGTGGCTGGAGGTCCAGGAGGGCATGAACGGCTCTGACAGTGGCATACAGGAACAGGTTGTCAGCATCCCTCTCAAGGTCTGGGCAGCAGAATGGGGTCTGTCTGACAGCTGCGTGGTAGCAGGGGGCCTGAGATGGCATGGTGAGGCCAACCAGGCAGGCACTGCACGTGGGAGAGCCAGCAGAGCCCAGTCTGCCCTGACTCAGACAGTGGTTGCCATGGTAGGCCAGCAGGGCTAGCACCATGGTGACCAGGAGCTAGGGCTGTGCGAAATTTTGCCAAGTGTTTGATTTCAAAGCTGTTTCGACGTGTTTTGAGCTCCAAACAGCAAAATCTAAATGAAACAAAGGGCATCAAAACAGCTTCAAAATGAAATGAGGGCAATCGAAACATTTTGAAAGTTTTGAAACATTTTGAGTTTTGAAACAGCCCGGCAGTGGGAGGCAGGGGAGAGCCAGGGCTGCGCTCTGAGAGGCTCTGCAGCCCCATGTAGCTCAACCCGGTCGGGATCACAGCCCTGGATCTCCCCACCTCCAGCTGCTGGGCTGCACTCTGTGGGGCTGGCAGAGCTGATCAGAGTGCAGCGCTAGCTCTGTCCACCTCCCGCCATTGGGCTGCACTCCAATCAGCTCCACCAGCCCAATGGAGCTAAGCCCAGTGGTGGGAAGTGGAGTGCAGCACTGGCTCTGTCTGCCTCCCCCCACCGGGCTGCACTCCATGGGGCTGGCGGAGCCAATTGGAATGCAGCGCCAGCTCTGCCTGCCTCCTGACACTGGGCTGTGCTCCAATCGTCTCTGCCAGCGCCATGGAGCTCAGCTCGGTGGCGGGAGGTGGAGTGCAGCACCGGCTCTGTCTGCCTGCTGCTGCTGGGCTGCACTCTGTGGGGCTGGCAGAGCTGATCGGAGTGCAGCCCGACAGGGAGAGGTGGGCGGTCCTGGGGCTGTGCTCCACCTTCTGCCCCTGGGCTGAGCTCCATGGAACCCAGTGTTGTGTGCGGGCTCTGCCTAGGGTTGGTCCCATGTGCCAGCGGCAGCCTCCTGTCATCCAGTGCAGATCCTGGGGCCTGCACCCCCAGGAGGAGTCCAGCACAGCCCGGCAGCCCTCCTGGGGGTGTGAGCCTCCTGGATCTGTGCCCCAGAGGAGAGGAGGCTCAGCTGCCTCTCCCTAGGACAGGTGGCAGCAGTAATTGTCTCAAGTGCTGGGCGTAGCCTGTGCCCTGCGCCGGGCCCAGGTGACAGGACAGCCTCCTCTCATCCAGGGTGCAGATCTGGGGTCTCACACCCCCAGGAGGGCTGCCAGGCTGTGCTAGACTCCTCCTGGGGCTGCGAGCTGGGTGAGAAGAGGCTCAGGCTGTGGCAGCAGCAATCTTGTCTGGTGTTGGGCGCAGCCCATGCCCAGCATCAGTCCCAGGTGGGAGAGGCAGTCTGAGCCTCCTCTCATCTGGGACACAGATCCAGGGGCCCAAACCCCCAGGAGGAGTCTGGCACAGACCCGCAGCCCTCCTGGGGATGCGGACCCCTGGATCTGTGTCCGGATGACAGGAGACAGCCACTGCTGTCTAGGGCCAGCAGCAGCATCTGTCTTCCCCAGCACTGGGTGCGGGCTGCACCCAGCATTGGTCCCAGGTGGCAGTGGTAGTCTCCTGTCATCTGGCACACATCCAGGGGCCCACACCCCCAGGAGGAGTCTGGCACAGTCCTGCAAGTTAAGAGGAGGCTGCTGCTGGCAAATTTTGCTTTCAAGACTTTGAGGTGCAGTTTCTGAAAAACCTCTGCACCTAGGTCCTTGAAACTTGGCAGGCTTCATGCCCTCAGAGGGGGCTACCATCCCTGCCCATCTGAATTGGGCAACAAATGACAATGTTTTAGGCATTTTCATGATTCCCCATTATAGCCTATGGGTGAAACGTCGAAATGGGTCAAAACAGTGAAACAGTTTTGATTAAACGAAACGGTAGTGCTTTGAAATGAAACAAAATGATGAAATGAAACACTCTCCCTTTGAAATGGCAAAATAGACATCAAAACGAAATGATGGTGCTTTGCAGAGCCCTACCAGAAACCCAGGGCACTGCATGTTGCTGCCAGGGGTGGGGGGTGGAGCAGCCATGGTGCAGGGAGACAGAGGCTGCAGCAAAAGAGCCACTGCATGCTGCCCCCAGGCTCTGTATGCTTTTCCCAGCCAGAAAAGAAGCTGGCCAGGGAGCAGCAGGTGGGGTTGCCTTTTAAAGACGGCTGCTGGCTGTAGGCAGCTGTGGCCAGGGCCTCCAACTCCCCCTAGTGGTGGCAGGACACCATTGCAGGGCCACAGGGAGTGAAGCAGTTTGCTGCTAGGAGCAGCAAATCTGCTCCCACATCCCTGCATGTATAGTCGTGCACCCAGGAGTGTTTACTCTTGAGCAGTTTACTTGAGAGTAAACAGCTCCTAGAGCAAATTTACGTGTAGATGCACCTATAGATGAACAAATTATATTTACCTTGTGAAACTATAATAATTCAGCAGTTTCTGTCTCTTTTTTGGGTACTGACACATGAACCAGGTTCACAGACTTGAAAGAGAGGAGGATTTACTATGCATCAGCTGATCTATGGTAACTGTTCTGTGTGTCCGCTCTACCCTGCAGTAAGTGAAAGCTAAACTGGGGCAGTTTACACCTTAAGAAAATAACTTTTAAATTACAAGGATTTAGCCTCTGCTTACTATGGAATAGGAGAGATGCACAGAATAGTTACTGTAGAGCAGCTGACATGCTGTTAGTTCCTGACCCTTTTCAGTTGTTATCTATCAACACTGAAAAAGAGAAAGGCTGCTAAATTAGTTATTCTCACACCTTACACACGTACACAAACAGGCACAATTGTAAGCTGATCAAAACTGTAGACAAAATTCCTCTGCTGGAAAATGCTGTTTCATCAAAACTGGAGGGTTTTGCAGAAATATGCTGGATTCAACATTTCTGTTGGGAAGGTGTGTCAGGTCCACGATGGGAGAGAGAAAGAGTACATGGCCACTTTCACACAATAGCCATTAGCTTAGTATTTGGAGCCTCAACCTATCCCATAGCTATCAGGCTATTGCATCTCCCACCCAGCGTCTTGTGTTGAAGATGTTCTGTTTTGTATACATGGATCCCTTTTGTTGACTCATTGAGCCAACAAAAGAGAAACTAATGTTCTAGCCCAGTATTGAGGACAGGAGGGCCAGATTCAAGTCCTGATTCCAGATTAAGCAGAGCAAGTAGGTAAACCCAGTCTTCCTCATGTCATGCTAGTGCCCTAGCTGCTAATTTCTTGGATCTTCAGGAACTGTAGGTCTCTTTCATTAATACTTCTGTGAGGATTCAGTTTCATTCCACATAGAAACAAATTCAAATTTGAAACTAATTTGTAAAACAAAATGTCAAGCCTTCTGATATTTTTCGTGAAATAGAATAGTTTTCTGCACAGCCCTTTTACTCACAGAGACAGACAGTCACACACATGCCAATTAAATTTTTCTTCCTTGAATCATATTATAGATATGGGTGTACTTTAGTATCCCTTTTTTATAAATGACATTCCTGTTTTACCTCTGGATAGGGAAACTACCAGGAAAACGGATATTTGGGACACTGCCCCTGCCTCCCCACTTCTCCAAGTCAGTGGCACTGCTGCAGGCAGTGGCAGAGACCAGTGGGGAGGGGTGTGGACACAATCCTGTGGGGAGGCAAAGCTGCCTGGCACACAGTGCTGCTCTGCCTTCCCACTGGACTGTAACAGAATTCTGGGATGCTCATTTTTAATTTTTGCTATCTGGCCAGGACCAACCTTTAAAATCTGGGATGGGTCCAGGCAAACTGGGATGTACGGTTACCCTACCTATGGGAATGTAGGAAGGCAGTAATAGAGTCTGCCAAGCCTAGGTCTGGTCTGGTTTCAACCAGGTTCAACATAGTGTTACTCCTTATGCCACTCCTTTTTTTGGAAAGTTATGCTGTCAACTGTACATATCATTTCACATTAAAAATAGACAATCTATCTATGGGATCTGTAACTTCATTGTGCCTTTCTGACATAAAAACTGGTTTCTTCTCTCTTGGTATCAAAAGTTTCTCTAGTTCTGATACATAGAGGGATACAACATAATTTGATTTGGATTATAGAGCACTGAAGGCCTTCTTCAGCCAAGTTCCAGACACATTTTAGCCGTCTGAGTTGCTGAGTTTCAGAAGAGTCTGTATAGAACATGGCGCTAGCACCACACTGCCTGATATAGACTGCTATTTTATTTTTGGAAAGTAGCCTACGGCTATTATGACTGACTTTCTGACAATTATCATGTATTGCTATTTCAGTAGAGAATGTTAACTATAAAAATCAGGTAACCTGAGGGTTTGGAATCATGCTTACATTTTTAATAAGTTGTCAAAAGACCACTTTAGAGTATTCATTTTAAATTGGACTGAACAGTCCCACTGTCACTTAATATGCACTTGCCTACCACACTTCCCAAGTTGGGGCATAATGCAGACATCTTCTGTAAAAAGAGTAATTTATGTTTTCTACCTTTGCAGTTTGATTGTCCAGTAACTTCTATTTCTAAATGAGTGGTTCTGACTGCTTATGAATTTATTCCCAATGGACTTCTTGAATTCAGGTTTCTTTCACAGGGTTCTGGGAGGGGTTATCAAGCTGGTACCCAAACTATATGTTTGGTAAGTTTGGGGTGTTTTTGTAGCCATGATGGTCCAGGAGGGAAGATGCCTGTGCATGCCTTCTTTTAATGTGAAGCATTATGCATATGATACTTCATGGGAAGGAAACCTTAATCTAATCGCTAAGAGATTTCTACTTTGCTGTAGCTTTCATCTGCTTTTCCAGCCATTGTAAAGTATTTTGCCTCATTTGCCTGCTCCACTGTTCAGGACTTTTATTTTCATTTTTGGATTATTAATTTGGAAACCTTGCTTTTAACCCTACCAGGAGTTCTCTTGACCTCTTGACCCTACCAGGAGTACCAAACTCCAGATGGCATTGCTTTCTAGGTCGTTGCTAGCACACAGACCTGTTAGCATCCTTGAACCACAGGTCAAGGTTCGGATCCATAGGAGGAAAAAAGGGCAAGAGCTGTGACCCAGCACTGCCAGTTGAACATGCAAATCATGGATTGGCTTCTTCCGTTATCAACAAACTTTCCAATTACTTCCCTATATACTGGAAGACTGTCATCCTCGTATTGAGGGACAACCAACAGTCCAAGAAATGTATGACAGGCAACATTGTTATGCAAAATGCCATTCTTCTGGTTACCTCCTTCAGGTCACTTTGGGTGTGTCCAGACAAGCATGGACTTTGGTTCCCGGGGGGCAAGTAACAGCAGTGCACCTTGCGCTGGCACTACCTATCCCTGGGAAATGCCCGTGCCACGCATGCTTTGGTGCATGGTAAGTTACCCCAGGTGGAGTAGGAGAGACTGGGGACAGCACTGGGCTGATACCAGAAGCCTTACCTGAGGTCCTGGGGGCCTCCTGGGGCTGCAGCAGTGGATTCTGTCACATGGAGCCTGGCCAGCAGCCGCAGCGTGGTTCTGGGCAGCACAGCTCCGTTTTTGAGGGGTGTGCGCTGGCTGTGTGTGTGCTGCTCTGCTTTTTTCTTCCATGGGTTTTTTTGATCCCTGGATATCCAGCACTCCCTTGCAGCCTGGAGAACATCAAAATATATAGTATGTGGTGCTGCAGACATGTTTGTGGTTCCACATGCTGTATGGCTGCGCTTGTCTGGATGCAGCCTTTGTGTCCAAAGCTTGCCCAACATCTCTCTCCTAACTATAGAACTGGTCCAATAGAAGATCACAAAAAACCCTTCTCTCTTGTACCTAAATTATAGATAATACAACATTTTCTGGCTCTTATTGCTTCTCGTGTTTGTTACTTCTGCCCTTCAACTGGTATTTCCATTGAGTAATACAGTAAAAGCATATAGCCCCTTCTTTGTCTTGCAGATGCAATAGAAGTCCCTCCTTAGAGATCACAGCACAAGGATGGCCTCTGAGGTAAACAACAGAGGTTTTCTGTGATATAGTCTGAGTGCCAGGCATGTTTTAATGGAGAGCTGTGGTCCAAAGAAATTCGTTTCCACATGCAGCAGGTTCTAGGAGTTGAAGTTTTGATGGCCTCCATCTGTATATCCAGAGGGAAAGTGATTACAGTCTTCTACAAGAATACTTTCTATCTGTATATAAATAACTCATTAATAGGAAATTTCCCAGTAGGCAACTCTCAAGCCTGTAGAGTTATTATTTATGGGCTTTATTGGACCAATAGATTATTTTTTGTGCACTACAAATGGTTTTCTTTTCACAGCTGTTTATATTAGCTCTTAAAATGCCAACTGGGTTTAGCTCTTAAACTTGTGTCAGGCTGCTAGTGTAGGCCGTGTTGAGCAAAGTCCTGGTTCCCCTGGGATAAACTGACTTTTCCCTTGCACACCTCTGTCATCTAGTACTTTCTAAGTTACAGTACAGTGAACTTTATGATGATAACATACTTTTTTGTCTCCTGTTTTCAGAGAAGGGGAAAAAAGCAGCCAGCAACAGCTCGACATATAAAGAAGGATACAATGATGTGCTATAATTCCATAAAAATATTTATAGGACCTGAGCCATTTTCCAAACTGTGCTAAAATGTGCCTTGTAAAAACAAGGGGAAAGGAGGAGGATTTAGGTAGCCAATTGCTTTAGCAACAACAAGACAAGACAGAAGGTTATGGACCTTCAGGGATTTCTGGCCACAGCCATTTCTGTGTCACAGCAGTCACCTGACTGCTTCCTTATACTCTGATTTTCAACAAAGGATGCAGAGACAGAGACGCTTTTAAAATGCTCAGTAAAAATAGTAACAAGTTTTCTTAAGGATACAGGCATGAGATGAGGGGACTGGAAACTACACATAGGTACAAATATTACTTTATCTTGCACAAATCCAACCACATTGCACCAGTTTGACATATTTGTCAAGCTTTGGTGTCATTTGAAGACTTATGCTACTTGCAAAAATGACTTCTCAGCACCAGTCTATTAATATGTCTAATTTTGCAATCTCAGTCCAGGAATTTCAACTTTCAAAGCTGTCACACAGATACTACCAAAACATGGTAAGGCTTCTGGGTGAGCTCAAAAGTAGGGTGGAAAGAAAAGGACTATCAGGCCCCTTTAGATGGTAAGGTAAAGGTGTGATAAGATGTGAATCATGATCCACACAACCATGCCTCCTTCCGTGCTGTACATTCCTGGCAATAGGTGTGATTGCTGGATTCAGTCTTAAATCCTATCACACCAGGGTGGGGCCTGGGATTATCATCCTTGTCTCCTCCAACACCAGCAAGTAAAGAGCTCCCACAACTCCAAGCCTCATAGCTGACAGGACTCACAGCCATGGAAGCACCCTATGGCTGCCAGGATCAAGAGTCCCACAGCTGTGGACTCTCCATTTTGGCAGTCCCCCATGGTCACTGGGACTGAGGGTCCCACACCTGCAGGTCTCCCTATCCTAGAAGTGCCACACAGGAGTCACCATTGCCAGGACAGAAAGTCCCACAGCTGTGGGACTTGGTCCCAGTGGCAGTGGGATGCTGCCGGTAAGGAGAGTCCCCTCAGCTGCAGGACTCCAAGCCCTGGCTGCACATTGTGCACCCCTATGGCTGGGAGGTCTGTCAGCTGATGGGGTCCCAGCCACAGGGGGAGATCCTTCTACACTTGCAAATTAAAGCTGGATAGCAACCAGTTATAAAGTTAGTACATATTTTCAAGGTCTAACTTTATAGCTGGTTGGACCTTTTAATGGCATGGTCTCAGTTAATTGCACAATTAACCCGTTAATTGCATAATACCTGTAATGTGTTGTGGGGGGCCTCAGTGCCTGCACCTCTTTAAAGGTCCTTGCTCTGCAAAACATCCCACAGTAGAATGTGGAATCCTTTCTTCTCATCTCTACTCTAGTCATGTAAGTAGTAGCTATATATATATATATTTTAACATCCCCATGCTCCAATATTTTATAGTACTTCAAAAGCCATATTAGTATTGCCATGATGTGATAAATTCATATGCAGTCTATAAGATATAGCAAGCAACAGCAATATAATGTGACATCAATATAATATGATATGTTTGGATAGTAGAATATAAAGCAGAATCATTCCAATATATTATTATTAACCCTTATCTTCTGTATATAGAAGTTTTATTTAATATTGTTATCTTTTGGTATACTTGAACACTTTTCATGGTCTTCAAGTTCCAGTGGGTTAGATTTTTTATATTGGTTCTCATTTTCTAAGATGTGCTTTTACAATTTATGTCTTCAGCCACATATGATAGACCTGTATTTCAAAGCTGTACTTAAAAGAGATGCAGGACCAATTTAACTAAGCAGTCTACAATTACATTCTCAATGCAGCTTGTTTAGATGCAAAGCAGAGAATGAGGCAGATTCATTTTTAAGGGAATTTAGTTATGGTCTTAGTTGATCTGTACCCTATATATCATAGAAAATTAGGGTTGGAAGGGACCTCAGGAGGTCATCTAATCCAACCCCCTGCTCATAGCAGGACCATCCCCAACTAGATCATCCCAGCCAAGACTTTGTCTAGCCAGGTCTTAAAAACCACCAAGGATGGGGATTTCACAACCTCTGGGTAACCTGTTTCAGTGCTTTACTACCCTCCTAGTAAGACAGTTCTTCCTGATATCTAATCTGAACTTCACTTGCTACAATTTAAGAGCATTGCTCCTTGTTCTGCCATTTGCCACCACTTTGGAACCATCCTTCAGGTAATGCAGCCATTCTTCACAACAAGGGCACACTGTTGGCTCATATTCAGCTTATTGTCAACTGTAATCCCCAGGTCCCTTGCTGCAGAGCTGCTACTTAGCCATTGGTCCCTAGCCTTTACTGGTGCCTGGGATTGTTCCATCCTAAGTATAGGACTTTGGACTTGTCCTTGTTGAACCTCATGAGATTTCTTTTGGTTCAATCCTCCAATTTGTCTAGGTCTCTCTGGGTGCTAGCCCTACCTATGTATCTACAGTTCCCCCCAGCTTGGTGTCATCTGCAAACTTGCTGAGGATTCACTCCATCCCATTTTCCAGATTGTTGATGAAGATACTAAACAAAAGTGGCCCCAAGATTGAGCCCTGGGACACTCCACTTGATACTGGCTGCCAACTAGACATTGAGCCATTGATTACTACCCTTTGAGCCAGATGATCCAGCCAGTTTTCCATCCACCTTACAGTCCATTCACCCAACCTGTGTTTCCTTTGCTGGCTTGCAAGCATGTTGTGGGAGACCATAAAAAAGCCTTGCTAAAGTCCAGGTATATCACATCCATTGCTTTCCCTGCATCCACAGAGCCAGTCATTTCATCATAGAAGGTAATCAGGTTGGTCAGGCATAACTTGCCCTTGGTGAATCCATGCTGACTGCTTCTAATCACTTTCTTCTTCTCCAGGTGTTTAGAAATGGATTCCTTACTGACCCACTCCATGATTTTTCCAGGAACTAAGGTGAGGCTTACAGGTCTGTATTTCCCTGGATTCTCCTTCTTCCCTTTCTTAAAGATGGGCACTCTATTTTCCCTTTTCCAATCATCCAGGATCTCTCCCAATTGCCAGGAATTTTCAAAGATAATGGCCAGCAGTTCTGCAATCACATTAGCCAATGTCAGCACCCTCGGATGCATTGCATCTGGCCCCATGGACTTGTACACACCTAGCTTTTCTAAATAGACCTTAACCTGTTCTTTTGCCACTGTTTGCTGCTCACCTTCTCCCAAACTGTGCTGCCTGGTATAGTAGTCTGGGTGCTAAACTTACCGTGAAGACTGAGGTGAAAAGGGAATTGAGTACTTCAACCTTTTCCCCATCATCTGTCAGGTTGCCTTCCAGAGGCAGGAACCCTTCTGTCAGCCCTGCCTCCTCCCACAGCCTCTGGTGCGGTGGCTCCCTCTGCCCCACCTCCACAGAGGCAAAGCGAGGTTGGACCTAAAGAGGGTGGGGGGAGCGGGGTCAGACCCAAAGCGGGGGAGGTCGGACCCAAAGTGGTGGGGGGGGAGTGGGGGTGTGGGGCAGGACACAGGGCTCTGTCCCTGCTGGCCCCCCTTCCCCCATCATTCTTGACAGGCAATTTGCTAGTACTCTTATAATCCTCCCTAGTTGTTTGTCCAAGTTTCTACTTATAAGCTTCCCTTTTGTGTTTTACCTCACTGAAGAGTTCCCTGCTAAACCAAGCTGGTCTTTTGCCATAGTTGCTATTCTTGCTGTACATGAAGATGGTTCATTACTGTGCTCTCAGTAAGTTTTCTTTAAAGTATAACCAGCTTTTCTGGACTCTTTTCCCCACTCAGACTGGCCTCCCAGGGGATCCTGCCCATCAGTTCCCTGTGAGTCAAGGTGCACTTTTCTGAAGTCCAGGGTCTTTACTCTGCTGCTCTCCTTCCTTCCTTTCCTCAGGATCCTGAACTCAATCATCTCGTGGTGGTTGCTGCCCCAGTTGCCATCTATTACTGCATTCCTCACCAATTCTTCTCTGTTTGTGAGCAGCAGGCAAGAAGAGCACAGCCCCTAGTTGGCTTCTCCAACACTTGAACCAGGAAGTGATCCCCAGAATTCTTCAAAAACCATATCAGGAAATGCTGAGTGTTGTTGCTTGTTGTTATACTTAATCTCTAGTGAAATAAGTGTAATGACATTTATTAAATTAATTTATATCGAGAAAGTAAAACTTTATGGTGTATCTCTCTCTCTCTCATTAATGCATATCAAAAGTAGAAACAATGGCATGATGTAGCATTGTTTGCACACTGGTGTGTCTGAGTAGAGAATGAACTGGACTTCATACAAACAAGTAGGGGAGAAAGAAGGTTGTGTATGCCATTGTAACTTTGATTTCTTGGATTGTGAGAAGTCCCATGAACATCCTGAAAACAATGTTGACAGGAATTCTAGGTTTTTTTCAGATAAAAGTGATTGTTACTTAGTATAGATTTTTTTCCATTTGGCTCGCCATAATAGGATTCATTCTGCTGTGGATCCTAAGAAATCCACAGAAGCGATCCTGCTTTCTGCAGGTTTGCTTTTACTCTGCAAATAGTACAGAGGAAGGAACTAGGTTCATGGCAGACCTCTTATCTTGCTTTATTCATTGTATCTTAAATTTCACCTTGCTCAAGTACTTTTCTATGTACGTGAAAAGTTCCTCCATACCTGTCCACATTACACATTTAGCAGTATCATTGCTAACCAATTAGCATTCATTAAAAACAAAAACAGTTTTCAACAGGACATTAAAAAGCATGTCTTTTTCACATGCATTATTTACATGCCATATATTTTCTTTATACACACAAGATTAGAGCTGTGACAGTTATGGGTGGAAGAATTTTATGATAGGCAAAGTGCATTTTTTCCACACTGTCCTAAAAGATGGATGAACTTTTGCTCCAACTGAAAGAAAAAAAAATCACCTGTAGGGAGAGAGACTGACTGGAAAATTTCATTCTGAAGGTGAAAGGTTCAGAAAGTTACGAGCTACTGAATGAAGGGGTTAGAAAGGAAACAGCTGTAGGAGATAACAGTATGGGGATACAACAGCTTCTAGGAATAAGGGGAAGAGAATTTGCCACCAAGGTGTTAATTTTTGTGCTCACATGACTTGCAGCATGTTGGCAGATTGTATTATTGTATAATTTCTAATCACTTATTTCTGCTTTGTAAAATGTTGGCTTCTAGTGTTGTTAAACCATCAAGGGACACAGGGGCAAAAACTAAGTATGTGAGCACTTGCCAATATGCCAGCTAATTGTGTTTCATGAGAACAAGTGACTCCTAAATTTTCTTTGAGGCACTGAGCATCTTGAACAGTTTGATGTCAGCTCTGCAGCTCCAGACAAAACAAAGGGAGAGAAAGAGGAAAAGGAAAAGCTGGGCTGGAGAATGTTATGCCAGTGCACTAAACACTGATAATTAAACATCCTGTTTTTAACATGCGGGTGTGAAGCAGGGGAACAAAGCCATTTCGACAAATTGGCCCATCCATTTTAAATTTTAAACGAGGAATTGTAATTCTCCAGGCAAACAGTCAGCCTGGGTTTCCCACCCAGCAGCTGTAAAACCAGTGATGTGCTAATGGGAGCTTCTAAGGGCCTCTTGGTAATATTCTGCTATTATACTCGAATGAAAATGTGGGGTATATTTTTTTACGTTTGATGGAAGCATCTCCTTTCTGGATAAGACTAAATCATCCCTGGCAGAGTTACCTTATATCAAGAGCTCATAAAAACACTTTTGAAGAACATATCTTTATTTAATGTACCAGCTTTCAACAAATACCACATAATCTCCAGGGGAGGATCTGTCCAAACAACCTAGATGGTTTTCATTTCCCCTTCACCTATCACATAAGTTGAAGACTGTGATACACTATCAATGCACACCATAGGCTGCAGTTCCCCAAAGCACATTAAAGACCTAAATCTAGCTTATAAGTGTACAGGAAATACAATTCAAATATAGGTGTATTGCCTGCATCAGCTTCCCTTTCAGGACAGGGTCAGAATAAGCAGTGCACAGTGTGAGGGTTCTGGAATAACCAAGTATAGTCATGCTGTCGAGAAATGGTGAGGCAGCCTGGCTACAGATGATAACAGTAAGATTATGGTTACCATGAAGAGGGAGGGCCTGAGCCCCTCTGTACTGGAAAATACTGGCATGCAGCCAGTCAAAGAAATCACTCCCTATACAGAGCAATGGAGCAAGGAAAGAGGTAGAGAATATAAGCTGTGTCACTCAGCACTTTTAGACTCCTTTGTTCACTGTTTCAGGCAGATCAAAATGTTACCACCCCCTTTAAACCCCACCCCTTTTTTATTTCGTTTCCTTGGTGTGTCCTTTTGGAGGCGCTTAAAAATTGCGCTTGTGAAAGGCCTTGCTGTGGTTTACATATTAACAGAAGACACAAGCTAGATGGCTTCTGCATCTGTATAGCACCAAAACAGCAAATGGAAAGGGAGGTATGCCACCCTCCCTGACCTGGGTCCTTATCGTGTAAATTAACAACAGTTTTGGCTCATCATATTCATATGTTGCAAAGGGAAATATAAAGGTCACTTTTCATAACTGGATTCTGCCTCCTATTTACAGAATCCTCACCCTTTTAGGGAGACCCCTGCAGAGTAGGGCAATTCTGGCCCTAATCACTACACATGGTTCTATCAAGGGCATGATGGTGAAGGACTCTATGAATCCCCCAAGGGAAAATTAATCATCCCTCCAATTGATCCCTTTCATCTCACCAAATGGATTGGTTTATTGATTGAAAACGTGCATTTTTTGAGTCACTGAATTGTTATATAAGTTTTGTTGTTTCCCCTCGTTTTTCTCTATATAACATCATGAGCCAATACAACACAATATGCAATTGACCCAAATATTAATCAATGGGACCATGTCAGATATGTAAGGAGCTATTTATCAGGCCCAACAGAGTGTCTGAATTTTGCAGCAAAGTGAATGCTTTGAATTACTCATGGTCTAAATCAAGGAATGAGTCAATAGCTGCAACCTTAATTAGGAGTAATGACTTCATGGTGGAGTCAAGAATCAGACTGCAGTTTCCTTCTGTAAATGGACTGGGTTTAACACTCACTGGGCATGTCTACATATGCAAATATTGTGGGGTGGGTTTACTCTAGAGTAATTTACCCTAGAGTAAACCCACTCTGGGCAGGTATCTACACATGTAGGGATGTGGAAGCAGATTTACTGCTTGTGGCAGCAGTCTGCTCCTGTCCCTTCTTGGTGAGGGAAATGGAATATATATCATGAAATGGCTTCCATTCCCAATGGCCCCCTGCAGCAGCCAGAGGGAGCTCTAGGTTCCCCCTAGGTCCTAGCCCAGGGACTGGCAAGCGGCATGGGGCCAAGAGACAGCTGTCTCCTGGTGGGGGCTGGGAGATTGCTCCCTCCCACTGGGAACTCTTGGCCCTGGCTCCCTGATCAGGAGCAGAGGGCTTGGGAAGAGCTGCAGGTCCTAGCCCCCTGCCCTGATCTGCTGGTGAGGCAGCTAGCAGTGAACCCTGGCTGGATGGGGAATCTCCACCCAGCTGGCAGCTCACTGCTAGCTGCCCCACTGGTGGATTGGGGGCAGCTTTTTCTAAGTCCCATAACTCAATCACTCGATCAGGGCACAGGGCTAGGACCTGCCCCTGAGTGGGACACTTCCCAGCCCCATGATCACAGGGCTGGGGAGCTTGTTCCCAGTCCCTGGACTGTGAGAAGGGAGCCAGCAAACAGGGACTGCCAACAGGGGAAGCAGTTTGCTGGCAGTTCACTGACCAGTTCATGGGTAGTAGCATAGCCTATTACTTCACAATCAGTCTTGGGCATGGCAGAGACTCATCATACCCACAGGTGTCCCAGCATTGCTGAGACCTTCACCCGGACAAAGCCCATGGCCCTAGACTCTGGGGGCTGCCTGGTGCAGCTGCCAGCAACTGCACATGGGGTCACCCCCACTTGTGGGCTGTGTTCCCTGGTGGAGTCTCTGAAGGGCTGAGTGCGGGAGCTATGCACCATCACGGCCCACAAAGATTATATCGATAGCTACTGCCAGGTCCTACTCCAGGAAAAAGAAGAAGTAGAGAAGAAAAAGGTGAAGGAGAAGGTGGTCACGAAGAAGGCTGGCCACAAATATCTTCCCAGAGCTACCTGGAAGACAGTAGTCTCCAGATCCAGACCATGCAGAGCTAGGGCTACTCCTCCCCTGGTGCTGCATAGCAGGTATGCTCCCTTCATCACGCATGAGGAGACTTTGACAGAGACACCAGAGGATGAGGTAAGTAGTCAGGAGATAAGTACTCCCACCCCCAGGAGGGGATGCCGGGTGGTGGGGGTGGGGGACTCTCTCCTGAAGGGCACGGAGGGACCGATCTGCTGTCTGGACCCCTTGGCCTGAGAGGTCTGCTGCCTTTCTGGGGCCCACATCCAGGACATTGAGGAGAGGATCCCCAGGCTCATCCATCTCTCCAGCTACTACCCCATGCTCCTCTTCCATATGGGCATGAAGGACACAGCCAGGAGTAATCCGGACCGGGTCATGAGTGACTACAGGGCTCTGGGGGCTGGGTCTAATGGATGGGGGGGCTCAAGTATTTTTTTCTTCTGTGCTCCCTGTTGCAGGCCACGGACCCAAGAGGGAAGGCTGTGTGGAAGAAGTAAACAGACACCTCCAACCATAGTGTTACCGCAAAGGCTTCAGTTTCTTTGACCACAGCATGCACTTCAGGGAGACAGGACTCCCAGGGACAAGATGGCATCTACCTCATATGGAGAGGTAAGTCCCTGTTCTCAACCAGGATGGCTGATCTACTGGACAGGTCTTTAAACTGACTTTGCTAGGGGATGGGGAAACTCCAAAAGGGGCCTACCTGGGGACTGGCACACAGGAAAGCTTCCATGTGGAGGAGAACACTAAGATAACTGTTTTTGAAAAAACTAACAGAATGGTTCTCCCACAGCATCTCAGGAAATAAAGAGTGTCATCTGGGGGCCTCAGCTGCCTGTACACCAATGCCAGGACCATGGGGAACAAGCAGGAGGAGCTAGCCTTCCTGCTCTCTAGTGGGCAATATGACCTGGTAGGGATCACAGAGACCTGGTAGGACTCCTCACATGATTGGAGCATAGCCATAGAGGGCTATACCCTGCACAGAAGGGACTGAGCAGGGAGAAAAGGCAGAGGGGTAGCTTTCTATGTGAAGGACCAGTATACCTTTCTGGAGACTGACATTGACTCCAAAGATAAGCAGTTTGAAGCCCACTGGGTCTAGCTTTGGGGAGAGGGGAGTGGGGCAGAGAGGTGAGAGAGACCTAACTGTAGGTGTTTACTACAGGCTACCGAAACAAGGGGAGGAGCTTCTCTCAAACTGAAAGAGATCGTGCGTGCAAGAGACTTGGTTGTCATGGGTGACTTTAATTACCCAGACATAGATTAGGAGGAACACTTGGCTAGGTCGGATCAGTCATGAAGCTTCTTAACTGTAATCGAGAAGCTCTTTCTGACCCAGGAAGTGCAAGGGCAAACCAGACGTACCACTCTCCTAGACTTGGTCTTGGCCAAAGGAGATGATTTGGTGTGTGGCTTGAACATTGAGGGTAGCCTGGGAGACAGCAACCATGAAATTATCAGGTTCACTGTCTGCCACAAGGTTGACAAATCAACAGCCAGATTAAAGTCCTGGACTTAAAAAACACTGACTTCAACAAGCTCAGGGCATTAGTAGGGGAGGTGACATGGGACCAGGGATGGCAGGCAAATGGGGTCCACAAAGACTGGTCATTCCTCAAGGACACAATCCTTGAAACACAAAAGAAAACCTTTCCCATGAAGAGGAAAGGTAGCAGAAGGGCTGGCAAGTCTACCTGGCTCAATAGGGACATCACTGTCCTTTAGAAAAAGAAAAAAGAGGCATGCGTACACACAGTGGAAGCTGGGGAGAATCCACAAGGAGAACTATGCAACAGTGGTCCACACTGGGGCTGAGACTGGGGCAGGCACCACCCAGCCAGGGCAGAGCATGGGATGGAGCCGTGAATGGCTCATTCAGGGATGTGGGGTGGAGGGTGGATCCCGGCACTGTGTGTACCCCTGGGCAAGCATGGGGCAGAGGCATATACCCCCTGGATCTGTGTGTGGGGTGAGGGTGGGCTGCCACTGTGGGCTTGCACTTGGCTCCAAACTTTCTTGCTATGGCACTGCTCCATGTGCCCTAATGCCTTTGCCCCCATGCCTGTGCCTGCCCCCTACTGCCTGTCCTGTCCTCCTGTTACCTGCTTCATCACCCCTTTTGCAGTGGCTCTGGCTCCTCGGTAATTAGTGGCTCTGGCCTTTGCCCTGGCCCTGGCCCAGGCAGGCAGGCAGGCCCGTTGGATTGGGGCCAGAGCCAGAGCTGAATGTAAGTGGCAAGGTGCAAGGGGAATAGTAGCTGTGGATGGGAGGAACAGACTTGCTAGTCTCCCCCATGATCCCCTCCAAGCAACATACTTTGGATCTCCCCTGTGTGCCCCTCCTCCAGTGCACAGTCTCCCCTGAACTCCCCCATCACGTGAGCCACTGTAGCCCAGGGCAGGTGGTGGCTCATCTCTGATTGTGGCGAAAGCCAGAGCTGAACCACCACCTGCTGAGGTGGGTCTTCAAAACAAAGATGAGGCTTTATTTCTCCATATTGATTTGGAGGGAGGAGGGGGAAGCTCGTTTTGGATTTGAGTAAGTATAGTAAATGTTCAAAGCATTTGCGTAGTACCCTATTGATTCCCTACCCGGCTGTGCATTGCATGTTACAGGGTAATGTACTATTAAGAACTAAACCTACCAGACAAAGAGTCTGGGCAAGAGGCTTTGAAGCTCATTTAAATCATAGCTAGTTGGAACCAGATACAAAATAAAGCAGATCTCAAGTACTGATTGATCACTGAATGCTACATGCCATAAAAAATTATGTACAAGGCAGTGCTTCAAGCAAAGAGTTTATGGCTTTACTTACAGAGCATAAGTGGACAAAACAAATAAAAGGAAGCAGGGGAGAGGAAGAGGTAGAGAATGATATAACAGTAGAACAAATACATTTTGTTTTCATCTCAGTGTGAAACCACCAGGCTCATTGTGACTTTTTGAATGGCATGTCCAAAAGCTGGAAAGCTAGGTCTTGATATGTCCCAAATGCTTATCCAAACTTTGAGATATTTCTCTTCACATGCTTTGATTATCTTCATGCCATTCTTCCAGTTTCAGTATCCTTATCCTTGAATGCTACTCTTTCCTGTCAAGTCCTTGCTTAAAGCCAGAAGACTAGGGCACAGTGCAGGAATAAAACTGTTAGAAAAATGAAAGAACTGCTTTCTTAAGTTATTCTTCTTCCACATTTAACCTGTCATTCCATTCTACTATCTTACAGCCCTATTTTCTAATGAATTAGAAGCACACATCAGGTGGTCACAGCCTCAAGGAGAAACTAACCAAGTTCTTCTGCAGTATGTGGGTGCAGGAGGTAGTCCCTCAATAATTCAAGGATGCCTCCATTGTTCACCTGTACAAGAGGAAGGGAAATTGCCAGCTGTGACAACCAGAGGGGCATCTCCCTTCTCTCAACTGCTAGCAAGATACTCATGAAAGTCATCCTCAACCAGCTGACTGGCCATCTAAAACACCTACTGCCTGAGCCAGTGCAGCTTCAGAGAAGGATGCAGAACCACCAACATGGTGTTTACGGTCTGGCAGCTTCAAGAAAAGTGCCAGAAACAGAATGTCAACCTTCTCCTCACATTCATTGACCTAACCAAAGCCTTCAACACAGTGAACTGTGAAGCCCTCTGGGAAATCCATGAAGAAGTATGGATGCCCCAGAAAATTATTCAGTTTGGTTTGACACTTCCATGATGGCATGCATCCTTGCTCTGAACCCTTTCTGGTCACATGGCATCAAACAGGGCTGTATGCTCACATCTACCCTCTTCCACATGGTATTCTCTGACATGTTGTCAGATGCTTTCCAAGATGATGACCTTGGTATGGGGATCAGCTACAGTTTTAATGGAGACACTTTCAACCTGCACAGGCTCCAAGTGAGCTCCAAAGTCCAGATAGCTACACTTCACGACTTCCTCTTCACTGATGACTGCAATAAGTGCAGGCTTACAGGCTGACATGCAATGGTCCATGGACCTATTCT
The DNA here is from genome assembly GCF_000455745.1 of Alligator sinensis. NCBI lineage: Eukaryota > Metazoa > Chordata > Crocodylia > Alligatoridae > Alligator > Alligator sinensis. The sequence goes on from NW_005842446.1 coordinate 432,697, forward strand.
CATCAGCCCATGACAACTTCAGCCTCACTATTAATATGAAGAAAACTGAAGTGATGTTTCATCCTGTGCCTGGAACAACATCCCAGGAACCACACATCTCAGTTAAAGGCCAACAACTGTTGATGGTTGACAAGTCTGTCTGTCTAGGCAGCATGCTCTCCTGTGCTGTCCACATCAACAGTGAAGTCAACACGATACTAGTGAAAGCTAGCGTGGCCTTCAGCAGACTCCATAAGTTGGTCTGGGACCACAGAGGCATTGGAATGTCGACAAAACTGAAGGTATATAAAGCCATCATTCTCCTGACCCTCCTTTATATCTGCAAAACCTGGACTGTCTAGCAGCATCATGTCAAGAAATCAAGCCACTTCCACCTGTGCTGCCTGTGAAAAATACTAAAGATCAAGTGGCAGGACAAGATTCTGGACACTGAGGTGCTTGGAAGATCAGTTCTCCCCAGTATTCATGCTCTACTGAAACTGGCACAGCTAAGACGGGCCGGCTACCTTTCAAGAATGCCCGACATTTGTCTGCCAAAGAAAATCTTCTGCGGTGAACTGTCAAATGGAGTACAGTCTTGTACCGCACCAAAGAAGTGGTACAAGGACACCCTCAAGGTATCCATAAAGAGTTTCAGCATTGACCCAGAGTCATGGGAGAAAATTGCTCGTGACTGTTCATCCTGGAGGTACTCAATCCAGAATGGAGCACTGGCCTTCGAACAGCAATGCACAGCAGAAGCAATGAAGAAATGCGTGGCCAGGAAAACAAAAACCTCTTGTACCCAGTCCTCATTGCTTTCCTGCCCCTGCCGCAGCAGATTGTTCAACGCAAAGATGGGGCTTATAAGTCACCTACATACCCATGCAACCTAGCCTCCACACCCTCCTTTCTTTTTTCTCTCTCTTTTATCTTTTTTCCTTTTTTTCCCCCTCCTTTTATCTTTCTCCCTCCCTGTTTCTTTCCCAATTCTTTTCTTTCTTCTCCCACCCTGTCCTCCTCCCCTCTTCCCCCTCTCCCCTCCCCACTTGTTTGTGATCATCTTCACCTGCGAAAGATGATGAATGAAGAAGCACTGGCAGCAACAAGAACATGTTGCTGGGGGCAAGTTCCGGATTTGGTTTCTCACACGGAGCTCTGTTTCAGCTGTCAATAGCCTTCTTGAGCCAATGCTGACAGACAACTTGATGATAACCCTTCTCTTTCAGTACTCTCCCCACCATAGCACCTTTGGGACTAGTAGGAGGTGATCTTATTCCTACTATTCTCACATGCATCACTTAGTGTTCTACTTCTTATCATGCTAACTTCATGCTGTCTCAGATCATAACTGCCCCAGGAACATTGTGCCCCTTTCCCTCTTTCATGAAGGTCCAGAACTGGGGACCGTTATAGATATACCAATAGAATAGAGAACTTCCTAAAAATACTGAGTGGGATTTCACCAAAGAATGGAAGATCTTCTAAGAAATAGGCCTCTGTACCACTTCTTGCTTGTGTTTTGTAGTACACTGAAATCTGCTTGCCTTCAGTGATATAGGCTGCTATGTAATTGTACATAGTGCTCTTGCAATTTATGCCATGGACACCTGGAGTGTTGAATATGTTTCCCTCTTTATCTATCAATAACCTAAAGAAAAATTTAAAAAACCCAAAAATCTTCCAAACCATTTCTAATTCTAGTTTTGAGGGTTTCGGGGGTGATCAGCCCTTGGGTTGGCTCAGATAATGGCTAATATATTGAACAGATGACCAGCACTGATTTTCCTGCCCCATGTCTCTTAAATTTCTCCTTTCATTCATTCCTCTTTACAGCAGAATGGTTTTCTAAGCAGATTTGAGTAGTTAGCAGTGTCTTTAGATCTTCTTGTTTCTCATTTTCAGTAAAGAGAAAGAATTTCTCTAATGAATTGGCCTGAGGCATCTGCCATTATTTTGAACCCAGCCACTGCCTCCATTTCAAAAAGAGTCTAAGTTTTCTACCCATTCTGCTTCCACATCTAAATCAGCTGACTCTCAATACACTTGATTGGGTCTTTAAAGAAAAAAAAATCATTTAAACTTCAAGGGCACAATTTTAAAGTCCTAAAATAGCACCTGCTCATTCCGCAAACTGCCGAATACCTGTGTGATAGCCAGGCTTCTCACAACTGGTTTCACTAACTTAGCTTTCAGCACAGGACCAAAGTTTTAACTGAGAAGCAGAAACATGTTCTGAGTACTTTGTATGGTTTATATTACAAATAATAGAGTAAGCAAATGCATACTTAAGCAAGCATATCACTAAATTAATATACTACAGTTTTACTAAGCTAATTAAAGGTGGGCTAAGACAATAGTCAAATTGAGGTCACAATTAAAATTAAATCAATAAATCAAAAGTTCAAATTGTCAATTTTTCAAGTTAATACAACAGATGAGCAAGCTGAATTGTGAAACTGATACTAGAAAGAACAACTCTCTTTAGTCTTCTATGTACAGAAGAGCCATTTTCCTTCAGTTTAAGATCAGTAGCCAGTACAATCCAGCATCAGTATCCTTTGGATCTAAGGACAGAATCCTATTTCACTTTAACACATCAATCAGTTGAGTGGTGTGAGAGGATTTCTCTTGGGAGGCGGAGGGGAAGGGACTCTAGGGCAGAGGTCAGCAACCCCCGGCATGCGTGCTGAGCATGTCTCACAAGGCCATTTTGCTTGGCACACCACCGCCAGCCCAGGCTCTAAGTTGCTGCCGCCAGCCACAGAGCCCAGGCTGCTCCCAGCAGGTGGCTGGGAGGCTGCAAGCCCTGTTGCAAGTAGACTGGGCTCCACCTGCTGGCTGCAGCTGGGAGGCTGCAAACAGCTGCTCGGGCTCCGGCATGCCGGCACTCCGGCATCTTCCAAGATAGACATTGTGGTTTTTTTCAGCACACTGGCCAAAAAATATTGCCAACCCCTGCTCTAGGGGATTGGGTTCCTATTGTGAGAGAATGGCTTCCCTCTGCTGCTAGTCAGCTTGCCCATAAAGCTCTCCAGTCAGGAGGCTGGAATGCACGTATGCCCTCCCAGGCTGTTTTTTCTACTGGTAAGAATTTCAGAGGAACAAACATCTGTCTGTGGCCTTACTTGGGGGTCTACTGTTAGATTGACCTTGCTGATAGCACAAGTCCTTTACCTCTCCTTCCTTCTGGCTGATCTGGCAAGGGCAGGGAGGAGCATATATCTATGTAAATTGCTGAATCACTTGTCTTCTTCACGGCCTTTGCTTTTGCAGTAATCATAGGGATTTGGATTAGGAGGGCAATTAAGTAGATTCAAGTGTTTAGGGAAATAAAGACGGTCCAGTTGTCTCAAGAGTGGGAAAGCTTTAGGTCTTTGATCATCTTGGAAAGTTCTGTCATCAAATGACCTTTGATTTTGCCAGGTCAACTTCACTGACCACCAATCAGATGTTCTTATAGTAGCATGAAAAATAGGGTACGTGTTTAAGGTCTTTCCTGGGAACCTTCCCTCCTGAGGTAGTAGACATAAGACCCACGCTCACAAAAATTGTCTTACATGCAAGTCACTTAACTAACATATTCTTTCCATTTATACATTCTTTTCATGGCTTACTTTGGTATTCTGAACACTTCTCAAACTATTCTGGACTTTTACCAACAAAAAATTAAGGAACTAATAACATATGACTTATTTTAATGGATTTTGACCTAAAACCACAAGGTACTTTTACATTTTATCACAATAAATTATACTTATAATGTAATACAATAAGTTAAATCTGGGTCCCATGTTTCTCACCACCTGTGTAAGGCCTCCAGGTCTGAAAACTATGCTTCCTACTTTCTAGACTTTCCTTGTGTTATGAAGACAGTAAGCCACCAGGAGAAAATCCACTCAAGTGCAAATGCTCAAAATGTATGAGCTATAGTAGACTGATATTTTGAACCATATATTAGAAGCTGAGGCAAGATTTTACTTTATTAGGTGTTCAAGAGACAGATACGCAGATATGAGACAACACAGAAGCAGCATCAAGAAAACTATTTTACCCCCAGGATGTGGCAGCTGAATACACTAAAAGTATTTTTGAAGAACTGAAACCAATTCTAAACAAGCCTGTGGATAATGGGTTCAATGCACAATGCAGCTGTAGATCTGTACAGTCTCCAGATAAGCTAATTGATTAAGAAAAGTCATTACTTAAATCTCTCAAGTTTACTAATGGGAGACCCAAGGAGTTTAAAAGCATATCAGGTTTCTAAGAGATTGACTCTGGACAGCATTTCAAAGTACATCAAGTGCTGCTGTATCTAGCTTGGATATATGATATGCATTATACAGCTAATAGGCAGGACTGGATTAAGGCAATCAGGGGCTCTAATGTACATCTCTTCATAGGAGGTCCTGTTTGACCTGTCTCCTGTGTTGTGATTTATCCATACTTACAATGAAAGTGGCGGGGACACCTTCATAAAAATCATCTCTGCTTAGAGTTACATTTTCACTTTTTCTTGGCTAAGCTGGTATCTCTGCACTCTCAGGATCCCAACTGACTTGGATTGGTGGTCCATCCTCCAAAGGAGAGAAAGTCCTACTTTAATGGAGATGCCAAAACCTCGCTTGCCGAACCATGATAGGAATCACTTTCTAGCAACACAGTTTCCTGCTGGGATGATGGTGATGGGGTACGAAGCAGTAGATTTCAGAGTTAAAACTGGATAGGCTAAAATGCAAAATAAATTTCCTTGGCTGGCCATTCAGGAAATGGAATAGATGACCTAATAGGTATTTTCCACCCTTAATCTGTATTATAACCATCAACATCGGATAAGGACAAAGCCAGATGTTTGTTGAAATGACCAGCCGTGGAATGATTAATGTTGCCATTTTAAGTGACATCGATAGACTTCAGAGCCAACAGTCCTCTGAGAAATGAAGTTGTTTACCGTTCTTCAGAAGCTATTGTTTCTGACAATATAATACAATACTCTGACTTTAAAATACATCACAACCTCAATTTCCATTCAAAAGGTTCTAAGAGCATAGTCTAAAAGTCTCAAACTTATGAAAAATGAAAGCTGAAGTTTCACAGGAGCTAATGACAATATGAGAAACAATAGTGCTATTTGGATTAACCAGTATCCTTGTTTACTTTAAATCCTGATCAAACATGATTTGGCTGGGGCTGAATTTTAAAGTTCTCTTTGGCATATCTGAGTACATGCATTGATGAGATTTTGTAGTGGCACCCTACTTTCAGATACTCTGTCACAAAAGTATACATAGCTGCATTCTTACCAGTATTAACTAGGAGACCAGACAGCTGGCCCCTGAGCTGACTTGGAGGGGGCAGGGAGGGTGGGGAGCAGAAAACTATCAGTTACTGCCACTGGCACACTGTTGTGCTGGTGGCAGCTGAAAGTTGCTTCTGCCCTTATGCGTCCTACTGCTCCTCAGTGTCCCAGGGGCACTCAGCTGCTTTGTTACAACTTTGATTCTTATACAATCATTTTTCATAAATTCTGTCCTTAAAAAAATGCATCATCCAATTTCATATTACAAGGCATATTTGAAAGCTGTTATACAACCTTCAGAAATGAAGGGTTGTATTTTCACCATATTATACTGGGAGTTGGATGCATAAATTCTCAGGTATCATGTAGCGTCTACTATGCCCATGTGTGAACAAAGTACCAGAATCTGATATTATATATCCTAAAATAACATTTGCACTTGTTGGGGTTTTGAGTGCCAGTTGTATTTTCAGCATGGGTTTATCTTTTTTCCATAACAGTTAAGAAAATTAGGATCAAGAAAAGCAGTGCTCAGACATCAAAAGATTTAGTTCTATGCTGTTGTGTTCTCAAGTTTCCCCCAGGGTAAGTGAAAAAGTGAATAATCACTTGAGGTGGCATCCTGCCCAGAAGTAGAGCAACAGAACAGCAAAGATATTTGATATTTTATGTGAGAGGAACACAACGATTGCAAAACTGGATTAGACCCATGATCCCTTTAGTTCAGTATCCTGTCCCCAGAAATTATGAGCACAAAATAAACTAGTGGAACGCACAAGGAACCCCACAAGAGGTTGATATGGGAAACTGCCTCCCAAAAATGCCTCAACTGAGTTTCTATTAGTTAGAGATTGATTTAAACCTGACTTTTTATATCACCCCTCACACTGTGTACCCTACTTTTTTCCAGAATCATTATTCTGGAAATTCATGAGAGGTGTGTTGTAGCCTAATATCTCTTTTGATCTTGATAATATTTTGGTTATATTGACACCTTGTGGCAGTGAATTCCATAGTCTAATTCTGGTTTGTTTGGGGGAGGAAGAAAGTATTTTATCAGGTTTCAGTTTGTTACCTTTAAGTGTTATTAAATGCCACTGTGACAAGACACAAGGAATGAAGGCTCTTCTTGATCTAGCTGCTCAATGCCGTTCACTATTATGTATACAATTGTCATGTCTCATCTTAGCTTTTTTCCTTTCTAAGGCAAAAGACCCCATTCTTTTCAAACCTCTTTATCAAAGATCCCCTGAAGGTCCAAAAAATTCGCATCACCCTTTTTTGGACCCCTTTTCATCCTAAAATATCCCTTTTTTTGCTGAGATGCCCAATATAGAATATAGTTTCCTAGCTCAGGCTGCATGCTGATTTGCATAATGTCATTACATTTTTCTGTATTATTCTTCCTATGCATCTTAATATCTTGTTCAGAGGACAATCTTGGAATATTGCAACAATATACATTACTCATTGTTATAGAAGTGCTCTATAAATGAGTTGTGGATACATGTAGTTAACAAAGCGCCAGTAAAACAGACTCAGGAATATGCAGCATTGGTCCTTGGTTTTATATAGGACCAGTAAAACATGTTACTGAGCACTACAAATGGTTGTGGATTTTTTATGTATAGTTCCTTACATGAAAACGTAGCACCCTTCTGTTACTGCTACAGCATTACACAAAAAGCTAAAAATGGAAATCAAGGAGAGAAATGTGCTCCATAAAAGTGTTTCTATTTCCTTCAGGGAACCAGCACTAAAAACTAAAGGAGATATTGTAGCCTTAGCTCCATATATCAGTACCATGGGCTAGCTTCAGAGTCCTTTAAATCTGTGGGAGAGAGGGAAGCGTATTAACGTAATACATTAAAAAATTATATTAAAGGAAGTTAAAAATCCACTTTTATGTCTAGAGGATATATGGAATTGTATAGGATGGCTGGATCTTTTAATGTCATTCAATTCTGTGTGAAGCCAATTAGATAAAATTAAATTTCAAGTCTGATTGATTTTTAAATATTAGATTGAAGCAGCACATTTGGTGTTTATTGCATTGCACAGGAAATGTCTAGAAATGGCTGTTGAATCAAGGAATTAGATGAAACCTACTCTGTCAATAGTCTAGCTGGGGCTTTTGATAGAGCATTATAGCATTTCTATATTATTCAGCACCATAAAATGCTAAACATACACAGAACATAAGACCATAAGTTTGAAAAAGCACACAGTAGATGCTGGAGTGTTTTGGCATTTATAGCTAGACAGCACTGGAAGATAACGAGCAGTTTGATACCCTGGAAATCATAACTATGAAATATATAACAATAGTATCCCATGAAGATGGAATATATATCATGAAATATTGGGGGATAATTCAAGTCTGCAATGCAATCTTCTTTTCATTTCAAGTGTCGAGCCTATGTAAGCTATAACTTATCCAGGTATTACTCATGTGGGAAATAACCACAAATTTAGTACAAGCTATGGTAAAAAAATACACATGCAGGAAGAACATGAAAGATATTATGTCCTTTCATTCCTTCCCCCACTGTCTGTAAGAAAGAAAACTGCTCCTTTTAGTAAAATATGTTTACAGCACATAGGAGAAAGCATACTGCAGTTGTAATGGGAGTTATTTGCTAGAGAAACTAATGATGATAGGAAGATGGCCACTCTTTTTTACTAGCACAAACAAAAATGATTAGTATATGATTACTTGGGAAAAAACCCCACCTAACAATCCTCACCATTGAATTGAGGCAGAGAATGATGTTACACAAAGTGCTTCATTATTGCCCATGTCAACCTGGACTTTCCTCTAGGGTAAAGGTGTCATTATGGCCTTTTAGGTAGCATTTGATGCTGTGGGAAACAAGCTTTGGACTAGTGAGAGCTAGGAGGAGGGGAAAACTGTCTCTGGACTGAAAAGTTGAGACAGTATGTCATATGAATAATGTTTTTCATGCTTCTCATGACAATCCTGCTCTGGGTCAAAAGTCAGAGTTTCCCATTATCCTGTTTCAACATTATCATAACTGTAGTAAGAAAATATCTGAATAAAAAGCACTGGTATCTTTTTGCCTACTGATAAAATGAGCAGCCTCAGGCAAAAAAAGAAAAAACAGAAAAAAGAAGCCATTTACTCCATTCTTTCATTTTCCTATTTTTCTGCTGTGGCAAATTGTGTACTGCCTTCTTGCTCTTCTCCTGGGGCAATCAATTTCCTCATGAAATGTAAAAGATATAAAGTTCTAAAACGAGAATGACTTTAGCAATTGGATCACTGGATGCTCAGCACCTCAACAGAAAAACATGTGCTTATGTGACTCCTCACGCCCACCCAAAAAGGCAGGTAGTGGGTGCCCTGTGCCACCTCCTGGTGAGTAAAGTGCTATGCTCTCAATTACCTATGAACAGCTCCCATCAATTGATGCAGTTCCCCAGGTGTAACTGAGAATAGGCTTGGGACCAGAGATGTTAAGACCTTTTAAGATCAGTGCCTGTTTTTCATCTCCTCCTGCATGCGACATCACAAACTTTCTAGCAGGCTGTTCCTTTTTGGAAGGATATGGAGATTTTTTTTTCTTTCATCCTGGTGGTAAAATATACATAATTTCATTAATACATCCAAAAAAGTTTCAAAATAGCTTTATACAAAACTAACTCTTTCAAAAACATCATTCAAGGCTTTTACTGCTAGAGCACAGATGAAAGAGCTCACCTCTACAGACAAACCAAACACAGCTTTTAGTTTATTCCAAGTCTTAGGACCGAAGCTTCTGTGAAATAAGCCATAGTGAATGCTGGGTAATGATACACGAATGAGCAAATCAAACATCCAACTTTATTTTGGCAAGTATCTTGCTAAATTGGACCAGGGTTTACTCAGGCGAGAGTCCAAATTCTGCTGCAGTAAATGTTCTAATGTGCACCTGGCCAACAGCAGGCCCATGTGCACCCCAATTCACTCCAACTATTTTGTCTATAACCTGTATGGATTTTGTTTGCTAAAGGGCTTCCACTGGAACACTATGTGTGTAAAGTAAACCTGGCTATGCCTCTGATATCTAGGCTTGGTGCTGAAAAGGCACTGCCCTAACTTTCACTGAGGTCCTGCCGAGTAGCTTCTCTGTCATTTCTGCCAGCAGTATTACTAGTGCTGTTGCAATATTTTGAGATTCTATAACACCTTCTAGCTATGCATTTAGGCATCACATTGGTAATTAAACACTGGGGCTCTTTATTTGAAGTTATCAAAGCATCTTACAGACATTAATGAAGCATCACAATATCCTGTAATACCACTTCTTTTTTTTACAGTTATGAAAAGGAAAATACCTGAATCCTTCATACACTCTAGGTGTGATGATAGTTTTTCACCATCTTCCTAGTGCCAGTTTAGTTCCATCAATGACAGCCACAGTGGGTGTGTGAGTGTAGACACAGCACTAATGAACACTAGCTAGCATTTTTACCTCCTTGCCTTCTAGCTCCGGGCAAGCTGTAGTGAGTTGGTGATATACATGCCAAATGGCCAAGGTCTGCCAGCTATCCAATATTTCTAAGTCCTGGGGAGCTGCACAAATTCTTGAGCAATGGTTCAAATGCTGGGCTGTCAGCTGCAGAGGCTTTTCGGCACTGCACTTATCTTTATTATATAAGGAAGCATTGGAGGAAAGAATTGATTTGCAATGATTTGCATTTACATTGCAGTGATTTACATTCACTATCTTCACTTCCACATACACACCCCAGTTTCCATCCATCACACATTTATGTGTCCTGTGCTCACAGGGCTGGAAAGTTTAAACAAAAATTTACTTTGTTTGCTTCTACAGAATTAACCTAAGTCTCAGACTTAGTTATAATTGAACACAGATGTTTCAGAAGCAAAGACAAGCCTCAGAGCTGTGCGAATAATTTTTTGCACAGCATCAGCAAGGGGTAGCAAGTCCAAAATTAGCAACTTTCCTTAAGGCCAAAATTGGCATATTGCCCCTTACACATTCTTTATGCCTTTTGTTTTTTTTTCCAAGAACTCAGCCAAAATTATTGCAGGTTTTTCTTCTTTGCAAAGTGCCACTGGATTATTGGGTGCCTAGGCATTTTTTTTTCCAAAGTGTTAAGAGCTTATGTCTACTCTCAGTGAAAATCATGCCTCCAAAAGATTCTCTGAGAGTTTAGCTGAGCTCTGAACTCTGCAGCTGCTTGGCTCAGTGCAACCATAGGTCAAGCTGTGGCTGCTGTTGTGTCTGCCTTGTGGCTGAGATGGTGACATGAGCAAACTTCTGAGGGATGGTTAAAGAAAGCAAGCCTCTGTGCTCCATTCCCCGAGTATTCTGGCCAGACTTTAAGTATTTGATCAGAGGTCAGGAACAGCACTCTTCTTTGAGAAATGATTCTGCTCTCCTCTTTCATAAGGAACTCTGGCTGTGTAGAAGAGCAAAGGCACAGAGGCACTGCCAAACATTTCCTTTGCCTCAAAGCTCTCTGAACACAGCCTGGCAGGGATAATGGAGAGCAGCCCATGGGAGCTGTAATTTCAGAAACATTTTTAATTTCCTTTCTCTCTCTCTTCTACAGATGGAACACTCAATTGGTCACATGTGATGGTGTATCTGTTCTTTACTAAATATACACGTGATGAAGCCAATGAAAAAAATAAGCTCAGTTCATGGAAACAATGCTCTTTTAAAGAAGCAATGTTCAATGCAGTTGGAAAACTTATCGGATCTACAGCTGGTACAAATGTAGCTTCACTAAAGTGGGATCTCAGTGTATTCTTGTAGTACTAACAGAATATACAACATTCTTTGTTTATTTGGACAACTCATTATTTAAATTTTCATATTGGAAATTTTACTGCATTTCAAATATATCTACATCATATTTACATTCCCAACCATAGAATCATAGAAAATTCAGGTTGGAAGGGACCTCAGGAGGTCATGCAGTCCAACCCCCTGCTCAAAGCAGAACCAACCCCAGCTACACTATCCCAGCCAAGACATTGTATATCTGGGTCTTAAAAAACTCCAAGGATGGATATTCCACAACCTCTGGGTAACCTGTTCCAGTGCTTTACTACCATCCTCATGAGAAAGTTTTTCCTAACATATAACCTAAACTTCGCTTGCTGCAACTTGAGACCATTGCTCCTTATTCTGCCATCTGCCACCACTGAGAACAGGTCGGAGACTGCTATTAAATACAGTTAAAATTGCAAATTGGACTTTCTACAAGCCCTTGGGAAAGAGCTCCACCGTGGAAGAAAAACATATGTTTTACTAGATATTTTAATGTTATATAGCTCGATCAGGTTGTAATTGGTTCTCATTGGTCCTCCCAGAAACTGTGGCATCCCCTGCCTGTTTACAAATCACAGTAACCTTGGATAACTGTATACTGACTTGGTTTTACTTTACTGGCTTTCCCTAAAAGCAAGAACATTGCAAAAAAAGAAATGGACTTAAGGTAAAAAACCCAAGACTTTGTGTTTGCATATGGGTGAGTAAACATATACTATGAAACAAGGTAAAACATTAAGCAGATTGCTACAGAACAAACTGAGAACTATTTGTACACTGTTAACTGATGCAAAATTTGGAACTAATTTCCCAATGGGATATGCTGATGCCATAGCATACAGAGCAGAAATAATGAGTAAGCAGGATCTAGAAGTCCCAGACAAACTATCATACACCTATATAATTTATGAACTAGTTACCTTTCTGTCTGACAAAACAATGTTAATGATACCAGCTAGGGGTTTTGCTGGGTCAGCAGTTGAACTTCTTGGCAACAAGACATGGTATAATGTGCTACTGTGATGCAAAAATTCTTTATTGGTGTTATGTCGGTAGAATGAACAAGCTCAGGTCTGGTTGAATGCAATGGTGGAATTCTGCAATTATGCTTTTCTTTCCTCCTGACTTGTTGAAGTATGAATCACCTGCCTACTCTAAAATTGAGCTCCATTATTGTGCTGATGCTGAGGCATTTTCTTTAAGTGCCTAACTATTCATGGTGGGGAAACTCCCCTCATTTGTCTGCAAAAATGCTGCTGAATGAAATAAAACAGCTCTAGAAGACTATAAGCATGGCACATCACAACATGAGAAAACACTGGGAGGTGACACATAAGAAATAAGAGAAAAAATACCTGATAGTTTCAAGAAAACTTCACATCTCTCACTATCAAGAAAACTGGACTGAGTCTTCCAGCTCTCACCTATTGCTCAAATCTATTGCATGACACCACATGGCTCTAGTAGATCAGAGGTAAATATGGCTAAGTTGCTGTTATTTAGTTGTTAAACAGATTTTAAGCTTGGATTTTGATGTTATTACTGTGGCAAACCAGTAGGGGGTGCTCCTGCGCTGATCCACCCACCTCACTGCACCCGACCAAACACCACGCTTCAAGTGTCTCCCCTGGGGCACTTACTTCTGGCCAGCCCCCTTTCTGGAGACCACCCATAAGCCTGCGGTAGCTGCTGCCACCACCCAGACTCCAGTCTCCATTACAGCCCTGTGCCACCTGGGATACACAGACCTGGTAGACGTTGGGGGTGCTTTGCCCCCAGCAGGTTATATCTGGGTGCTTCTTATAGCCTGAAGCATTAACAATAGCTTCCCTTAGTCAGCTGAGCAAGAGAGCTAAAAGGCTTACTTAATCCCTCTCAAGCAGGTACAGCAAGGCTTGTTATAATGGGTAGCTTTATTGATTGGAGAGGGTAGGCATGGGGAAGGGTACAGGTCAGAGAAATATCAAAAGAAAAACCATGAGCAAACAGAAGCGACTTGGTAGCCTTTTGATAGATTTCATCCTAAATTGCTAGCTAAAATTCAGGTAAGTTATGCGCATTTACATCCAAAGTCTGACCAAGCTCTTTCACTGGAGGCTGTATGGCTTGTTTGCTGTGTTTCAAACATGTCTGCCCCGCTTCCTTAACAAGGGAACCTTTATACACCTGCCATGACCTCATCACTAAGTTTCAACCAGAAGCAGACCCATTGGCTGCTGACTGGTGCTTCCAAAAGATGTCAGCCTTCCCAGGTGAGATGACTAGTCACATGGCCTGAAGTGGCAGGAACCTGAGACAATGGAGGAGCAGGTTCCCACTCCCATTGGGATTTTTACAGCCTAGTCAATCGTGTAGGCAGGTAACACGGGGAAGGGGTTGGGCTGTCTGCTTACAGCAGGGAGGCAGGTTGGGGGCTGATTTCTCCACAATTACTCAATTTGGTCTCTACTGTGACATAAATGGATGTTGTTGACTTATGTTTAGTCCATAAATCAAGTTTGTATAAAAATAAGCTTTTCTAGAATCTAAGAACTATCAATGTGTCTCCATGCACTTTTTTTTTCTGTTCCAGCAGAAACACCTTTTTCAAAATAAACATCTCAAGGTACGGCTGCATAAAAACTTTTAAAAATAACAAGAACCTAAAAAAAAGATCTGTAAGAAAAATGACAATGTGTTCCAAGTTGCAAAAAATGAAGTGCTACAAAAACTTGATAAACTTGAAAATCTGTTAGACTTTCATTTTTTTTCAGTGTTAATAATTGAAGGCTTCTTAGCAATGTACTGTACTAATAGTGACTACACTTCCATTTCAGAGTTATTCCCAGCCCAAAAGGTCATAGTATATTCAGAAACACCCGGTCTAGTGGATGGGACTACAACATAGGAGTAGAGAACTGTGATGCGATTCTAGGTCCCTTGAAGAGCTTTCAGCTCTGGAGTCTACCTCTGCCACAGATCTTCTGAGTAATTTTTTAAAGTTATCTGGGCCTCTCTTTCTCTTCTGCCGTTCTTGCATCATTTCTTGGGACAGACTCTTTAACTTACTACGTGTTGATACAATGACTAGTACAATGAAGGAAGATCAGCACTACCACAACATAGAGGCTATCTCAATGCAACAACAACCAATTACAGAAGCAGTTTTAGTTCAAAAGTGTACCACCACCATTTTCTGCGTGCTGATGCACATTTCACCACTTACACAACTGCAAGCAGCTCAGCGCAGTTCACATCAGCTCACATGTGGAGCAGACTCGATTAAGTGAGTCTGTTCCGAAGTGGCGGATCTCCGGCATGTTGTGGGACAAAAGGATATGTGTATAAGTGCCCGCAGTTTAAGTCCAGGTAAGCTCTTCCAAGTAAGTAGAATTCTTTCTAAATGAAAAAATAGTTTAGACTTTTAAGAGACATTTATTCCTGGGTGGGTGATCACTCGGAGCCAGTAAAGAGCATGTACAGGCACGCCCAGATATCTAGGCCTCATGGACAAGGCCTGGGCTCATGGCCTGCAAGGCCTGCCTGTACACTCTAAACTAACAAAACAACACACACACACACACACACCCCCACAAAAAAAACCACAACGAACATTCAGACTATATTGACTTTTTTACAGTTCTGCCAGCGGGGGACACCCATGAGGCCTCAGGGGTCGCCCCGCATGAACCAAAGTCCAAGGCCTCGGCC
>NW_005842446.1:447895-460852 GCF_000455745.1 Alligator sinensis
GGGTCGCCGGCCTTCTTGGCGGTGGGCGCCTTATACAGTGTGTGCCACGCTGGGGTCCCGGGCCGCGCCAGGCGCTGCCACCACATGGTATCAGGGCAGCCGGCCAGGACCTGGGCGTGCCAGGTGCGCACCACCCACATGTAGAGGCCCTTGCGGGGCAGGGTGCCAAAAGGGCAGCCCGTATTGCTGCTGGGGGGCACTGGGAGCCTGAGCAGCGTGTTGGGCTGCTCAGCCAGCTCGCTGGGTACTGCTGGGATGACGGGCAGTAGTGGGAAGGCGTCTTCTGCGGCGTCCGCCGCGGGGAAAAATTAGTTTAGAAGGTGAACAGACTAAGGAAAATTTAAAAAAAAAAAAAAGTATTAACTTGAAAAATGCAATCTTCAGGGGACATCTATACTGTTTCCATGTTACTCCCAAAAAAACACCACCAAGAAGCCCACCCTGCTCACCCATTTCTGCTGCCTCCATACTGATCCCACAAATGAAGTAGTATAAACCTGTTCCATGGCCATGTCCCCCTGGTGTTCTCAAGTGTGATGGAAACAGAGATTGCCCAAGCAGTAGTTGAAGAGGGTGAGGAGGTGGGAAGGGCCCTCAGGATTACTTCACTGCTTCCTCCCCCTTGATGGGCAGGTGTGGAGCAGAAGCAGATGACAGAGGAGTGTTTTGGCAGTACTCTTGGGAAAGTCTTGGAAATGAAGCAGACATACCCTAACTCTACAATCACGACAATTATAAATAAACAACCATTTAACACAGTCTGTGGATCCCAAAAACCATGGAAGCATCATGAGAGAAGTGTGGAATCTCCTCATTTGAAAATTACAAAATTTGGTATTTTCTCCAACATGGGACATACTGTTTTTCCTATTGTAAAGCTGTCTTTCTGTGTATATCCTGAACATTAAAGGCATCACATTAGTGTCACTAATATGTCATATCTCCACTGACAGGTGGATTTCATAATAGGAAAATTGAGAGTGGATAATGTCTGTGGATGAGGTGGGGAGTGGGCGCTTTTCTGAAAAGCGATTTTACTCCTTAGGAAATACAGCCTTAAAAAGAATAGTTTCTCATATATAATTGAAACTGTATTTCGAAACAATAATTTAAAGAGCAACTGAAATCTTTTTGCTGCCTGCACCCTCATTCCATTTTCTTGAGCGGATGCAAAAATCTCAACTGTTAAAAACGTTTTCTTTAGCTTTAAGCCTCCATAAAACTTTAAGTGTTTAGTAAGTCTGCTCAGACCTGGAACGTCTTAGACATCAAATATTTAAAAGCACACACAAGACAAGACTAATCTTGCAAACTACACAAAGCCTCCTCTGCTCAGACATCCCAAAGCAGATGTTTGTTTATGAGCTTCATTTGGTGTTCTCTCTCAGACTGGCTGCCTTCCTCTTCATTTGCCCCCCTTTTTGCACCCAGTCTCATGGGTTATTGGGAGGCAGTGAGCAGTGAAAATAGGTCTAAGGTTTCCACCTAGGTTTCACTCCTCCGTTCCCACTGTTTTTTGCTAATTATTTGTGAAATTTACTTGGTTGGCAATTTAAGTGTCTGCAGAAAGCTTGGAGAAAGAGACAGTGACAAGTAGTCTGGCTCACCAGAAAAATATATAGGGTTACACAGCTAACAGAGGAATTAAAATGGCTTTGGGCAGTAACCGTGACACATGAAAAGGAAATGTAGGCTCCCCTGCTCAGAAACCTACCCTAGACAGAGGGTTGCAGAACACAGGTCTCCATTCTTGCTTTGAGAGTCTGCTAAGCAGCTAATTTTTACTAGTACCAATGCAGCAAGTAAGTTGCCTATCTTATTTTTTATTATGCTCAATAAAGGCCTCCTGACACAGCATCTTTTCTTTTTCTTTATGAGGAACTGTGATCGTGGAAGAGCAGACGCAGTGAGGCAAGACAGCAGAACAAGAGGATTGACACTGGCAAAAGACTTTCTGTTTGGAAAATATTTTGTTATATAAAAGGGAAAGGTTGGGAGAGGGCACAGAGGGGAGAATGAGACAAAAAAGGGATAAGACAAAGAGAATTGGTAGGTATTCACAGCCTCCTGAACTTCTCAATAGGGCATTGTCCCTGGTCAGAGGTCACACTGGCTGGTCTACAGAGAAGCTGACTCAGTCCTACAGCCAGTTGGGAAGAACTTGTAGTGGTCCTAGTGTAATCTGTGCCTCTGAGGTGACACTGCCCCCTACAGCTGCACAAGGTTTTAGTGTCTTCCTGACAGTCAACAGAACTCTGGCTACATTTATTCAGACCCCGCAAAGGCCAGCTGTCAGGAGCTGTTGGATAACAAGGGATTTTTAATGATGAGCTTTCAGCTGTAATTATTGGTTTGCATCACTTGCCATCTTCAAGGCTATTTTTGCAAGGAAAAAGCCTGAAACCTTGTTTTAATTCAACATGAAAGCTGAGGCTCTCCTTTACATCTCTAGCATCACCCTCAACATGGAAGGTTCATTGTCCTGCACTTTTCCAGCCCACGAAGACTGGATCTGCTAATATTCAGCAACGGTCTACATACACTCAGTCAATTAATTAATTTTTAATTGAGTTCTGGCAATTGGTCTAATGGGAGCATTGGTCTAAATGGGAGCATTTCTCTCTCTCTCTCTCTCTCTCTCTCTCTATATATATATATGCCAGGTCTAGATTCAGAAAAGTATGTAAGTTTATTTAACTGTAATCTTATGAATGACCCCCACTGAAGTCATAATGGCTCCAGGAGACCCGTGTTCCATATTGATCTCTGCCTTTAGCAAATTACATCACTGCCTTATGCCTCAGTGTCCCCATCTATAACGTGGGAAAAATGATGCTTTCCTCATTGGCACAGTCCTTTGAAACTACCTCCTTAGAAAAGCACAGTGTTGTATAGGAGCTACATATGATTATTATTACTGTTCATGTGCTTAAACTTAACCACATGTTTAAGTGCTTGCTGGATTGGAGCCCTGGAATAAGAGAGGTGGGAAGGGAAAGGGAAAAATGCAAACCGAATATAAAAGATTCATATAAAATGTATTTGAAAAGAATAAATTGATTTCTGGGAAAGGTGTCATCCTTGTAAATAACACTCACATCCCATATTTTTTATAGCTTTTGCTAATATCTGACCTGATCCAAAGGCCGCTGAAGATAACTAAAAGCCTCCTAGTAATTTCAAAGGGCACTAAAGGCTCTTATGGTATATTTCACTGAGGATATCAATGACCAATAAAAATGGACAGATGCATCCAAGATGTTCAAAGAGCAGCATCTGTGAAACTGTTTTGTTTTCAAAGTTAGAGATGAGGTTGGATGAATGGGCCTGTGCCCCATTTATATAATCGCCCAGTGCTTAGTCCATTCACCTAGATGTGGGAGAGACAGCGTCAATTCTCTCCTCCTATTGAAGGAGATCTGGGTTCAAATCTTCTTTATCATAAAGCGTGCTCTAAGCATTGGGCTGTTTCAACCTCCTTTCGAAATTCAAGATCCATTAGGCCAGAAGGAAAGAGCTGAAGAGGGAGTTAGATGCTTTAACCTAGTGTGTAGGGTACTCACCTGAGTTGGGTGGAGTCCTCTAACCCTAGGATCCCATCAATTTTATCAAATGACTTTTCCATGAACCCTACCACCATAATCCTCCTTGTGCTTTGTTTGCCCCCATTTATCTTGAATTCTTTTTTTTTTCTTTGCACAGAACAGCATCTTCAATAGGAGGAGTGGAGAGTGCCATCTTACATGCAGGTTGTCTTTAGAAACTTAGGGTGCATCAGATGAGTGCGCACATACGGGGTGCACATTTCTCATGGTACCAATAGCAATGGCACATATTTTTGCCACTGCTTTGTGCACCAGGGCACACTCCTGCATGAGTGCTCCGGGGCATGGCAACATATCCTGGGTGGGGTAGGGAAGGCTGGGGTCAGCACCTGTGTTGGCCCCAGCAGCCTTATCTGGAGTCCTGGGGGAGGGGCTCTTAGGGCAGCCGTGGTACTGATCCAGCTGCATGAAGCCTGGCTGGCAGCCAGAGTCTAGCTCTGGCTAGCCAGGCTCCAGTTCTGGCAGCACACTGCTTTTTTTCCTGGAGCTTTTTTTGATACCAGGATCTCCCAGTGTCAAATTTTGGTACCATGCTGCAAAATAGCAGCATGGCAAACACTGGCATGTGCACCACGTGCAGTTTGCGGCACCTCAAACAGCTTTGGGGCACCACAAGCTGCACATGCATGCTTGTCTGGACATACCCTGAGAAACAGAGGGCTGGAAGGGACCTCTAGGTCACCTGGTAAATGAGTGGAGGAGTGCCAGTCCTATCAAATGTTTATCCAGCTTCCTCTATAAAACCTCCAATGAAGGAGATATTACAACTTCCCTGGGCAGTGCAAGCCAATGCCTTAGTGTTCTTAACAGCAAGGGAGTTTTTTTGATTGTTTGTTTTCTTTAAACTGCTATCATGTCTCTCCAACCTCCTTAATTTCTTTTTCTTCAAGATAAATATACCTAGGTCTCATAAGCTTTCCTATTATGGCTTGCCTTCCAACCCCTTTCATTTTTATCACTTGTCTCTGGTGCTCCTGTCTCTCCACATCCTTCTTAAATGTGGAACTTAGAACTGCAACACAATAGTCAAAATGAGGTCTAACCAGTCCTGTGTGCACCAGCTAGGTGCTTCTTTTTGGAGCAGGGTTGGATCCCTTCAGGAAGAAGATAAAATTGGATCCAGGTGTTCTGCATCATGGATAAGTGCATTGACCATTAAGCTACTATACAAAAGATAGGGTAACATCTCCACCTCCTGTCATCCTATGAAAGAAAATAGCAGCTTCAGTTGCATTTTATGATGAACTCAATCCAGTCAGTAACAGTTACCTGTGGTCTGAGATTGCCTAATGGAGCAAACCACTAAAGGGACACAGAGGAACAGCTAATTTCTGGATCCTAATTGAGATTATGCATGAGCTAAGTGCTGAGCCAAGAAAGGAGAGGTTCTGAGCCTGTGAAGAAGTGCAGCTCTAGGCACATGGGGAAATTCAATAAAGACCTATAGCAATGATTCTCAACCAGGGTTTGGTGCACGATTCACAAGATGAACTCAGGGATTTCAAACTGGAATCCATAGTGTTAAAAACATTCTGGAACTTGTGCTTTTTTCTAAGTACTTTGCAACAGAAAAATTGCTCTATTGTTTTCCTATAGTCAAGAAATGAGGGAAACCTAAGAGCTGACATTTTCCAAGAAGTGCCTTGAGTCTTCTGAGGAGTGCTTTGAGTCTACCAAGGAATCTAAACAAGTTGAGGTCCACTGACCTATAAGTGTCTTCAGGGTTATGTGCTGTGCAAGGATTTTCAGACCTGCAAACCTGGCCTTAGGTGATTAAATTCCACCCATATTCTACTGTAGGAACCAAAGTCCTTATTTTGGATCTGATGCCCAGAATCTAAAAAAACTCCCTTGCACTCTGGTAATAACATGCAGGAGTTTTACATAATGAGTTTCTGGTAGTTTGCTTAGTAAAGACCTAATCTAAAGTCCTTTGAGTCTAAAATAGACCTTAAAGGTGAGGCATCTCTAAGTTTGCATGTTGATAACAAACTGTTATTCTATAAAACTATTCTAAAGTCATGTTAAAAAGTCCATGACTGATTAGCAAAGGTTTTTCGGAAAGCTGCATTTCAAAATTTCATATAAAGAGCAGCAATTGTCAAGGTGAAATCAATTCTTGGAAGCTTGTTAGAAAAATAAGTGCTATCGTGTAAAATGGGGAAACTTGGCCAGACAACATGGAGCCATGATTGCACATACTTGTTAGGATCTCTGATCAGCATGTCCCAGGAAGTTTATAGTAGGCTGCATATATCGGTTCATCACCAGTTAACTACCTTTCCTCACATCAATAAATTATATAAGTACATGCCTAAATGAATACATGACCTGAAGGTATGTGTGTTTAGTACCTTGCTGAATCTTATGTAAGAAACCTGTAATAGACAACAGTGACTTTCGGCTGCTTGCACCTCCCTTTATTGTGGCCTAGTAAAATGCAGAACAGGCTTGGGGGCTGCTCTTTTTGGTGCCTCCTTGTAATAGTCTGAGAGCCATTATGACCATGTTTAATATGCACCAGTGACATCTTCTTTCTCCCTTTTATGCTGCTATAAAGCCTTTAACCAGCTCTCAATTATCTCTGTAATGTAGGTATGTGGTAGGGTGTGGGTGTGAAGAGGCCAGATGGAGAAGTGAGGCTATACATATAGCCATTCACCACACCTAGTCAGTGTTCATATGGCTTACTTTAAGCCACCTAAATATAGACCTGGATTGGCACATACAGCTGTCTGCTAGTGTTGGGAGTAGCGTGGGGAACCAAATGTAAATAACTAGGTTTGGCAGGAGGGACAGGTTGGCTTGGGGTAGAATCATACACAATAAGGATTGGAAGGGACCTCAGAAGGTCATCTAGTCCAACCCCCTGTTCAAAGCAGGACCATCCCCAACTAGATCATCCCAGCTATAGCTTTGTATGAGGAGGTTTTAAAAAACCTCCAAGGACGGAGATTCCACAACCTCTCTGGGTATCTCGTTTCAGTGTTTTACTACCCTCCTAGCGAGAAAAATTTCCCTAATATCCAGCCTAAACTAAACTTCCCCTGCTGCAACTTGAAACCGTTGCTCCTTTTTCTGTCATCTGACACCACTGAGAACAGTCTAGATCCATCCACTTTTGAACCCCCTTTCGGGTAGTTGAAGTCTGCTATTAAATCCTCTCACTCTTCTCTTCTCTAGACTAAATAAGCCCAGTTCCCTCAGCCAGTCCTCATAAGTCATGCACCCCAGCCCTTCACCATTTTTGTTGCCCCCCTGCTGGACTCTCCAATTTGTCCACATCCTTTCTGTAGTGGAGGGCCCAAAACTGAAAACAGTACTCCAGATGTGGCCTCACCAGTGCCGAATCACTTCCCTTGACCTACTGGCAATAAACCTATCAATGCAGCCCAGTATGTCGTCGGCCTTTTTGGCAACAAAGGCACACTGCTGGCTCATATTCAGCTTATTGTCCACTGTACCCCCACATCTTTTTGTGCACAGCTGTTGCCCAGTCAATCAGCCTCCAGCCTGTACTGGTGCATGAGATTGTTCCATCCTAAGTGCAGGACTTTGCACATGTCCTTGTTGAGCCTCATGAGATACCTTTTAGCCCAATCGTCCAATTTGTCTAGGTCACTCTGAATCCTAGCTCTACCCACCAACATATCTACTCTCCCCAGCTTGGTATCATATGCAAACTTGCTGAGGGTGCACTCTATGCCATCTTCCAGGTCTTTGATGAAGACATTGAACAAAACTGGCCCCAGGACCAACCCCTGGGACACTCCACTTGATACCAGCTGCCAACTAGATATCGAGCCATTGATTATTACCCTCTGAGCCCAAATGCTCCAGCCAGTTTTCTATCTATCTTACAGTCCATTCATCCAGCCCATACTTCCTTAGCTTGCCTGTGAGAATGCGTGGGAGACCTTATAAAAGCCTTGTGAAAATCAAGGTATACCACTGGTCTCCCCACATGGACAGAGCCAGTCTTCTCATCATAGAAGGTAATCAGGTTGGTCAAGCATGACTTGCCCTTGGTGAATTCATGCTGACTGTTTCTAATCACCTTCTTCTCCTCCGAGTGCTTAGAAATGGATTCCTTGAGGACCTGCTCCATAATTTTTCCAGGGACTGAGGTAAGGTTGACTGGTCTGTAATTCCTTGGATTCTCCTTTTTCTCTTTCTTAAATATGGACACTATGCCCTTTTCCAATCATCCTGGACCTGTCCTTATCAAAGATGATGGCCGATGGATCTGCAAGCTCATCAGCCAACTCCCTCAGCACCCTTGGGTGCATCCCATCAAGCCCCATGAACTTGTCCACATCCAGCTTTTCTAAATAGTCCCTAACTGTTCTTTTGCCACTGTTAGATGCTCACCTCCTCCCCAAAATGTGCTGAAAGGTGCAGTAGTCTGGAAGTGGACCTTTCCTATGAAGACTGAGTCAAAAGAGGCATTAAATACTTTGGCCTGTTCTGCATCCTCTTTCACTAGGTTGCCTCCCCCATTTCAGTAAGGAACCGACACTTTCCCTAATCCTCCTCTTGCTACTGACATACTTGGAGAAACCCTTCTTGTTACCTTTCATGTCCCTTGCTAGCTGCAACTCCAATTGCATTCTGGCCTTCCTGACTTCATCCCTACATGCCTGAGCAATGCTCTTATATTTTTCCCTAGTTATTTGTCCAAGTTTCCACTTCTTATAAGATTCCTGTTTGTGATTTAGTTAACTGAAGAGTTCCCTGTTAAGCCAAGCTGGTCTTTTGCCATACTTGCTAGTTTTCCTGCGCATCCTGGTGGTTTGTTCTTGCACTCTCAGTAAGGCTTCTTTAAAGTATACCCAGCTCTCCTGGACTCCTCTCCCCCTCAGGCTGGCTTCCCAGGGGATCCTACCCGTGAGTTCCCTGAGCGAGCTGAAGTCTGCTTTTCTGAAGTCCAGGGTCCTTACTCTGCTGCTCTCCATCCTTCCTTTCCTCAGGATCATCTCGTGGTCATTGCTACCCTAGTTGCCATCCACTACTACATCCCCCACCAATTCTTCCCTGTCTGTAAGCAGATCAAAAAGACTTGTAGAAGAATTTGGAAGGCCGATCTGGATCTTTCTGTGATCAAAGTGTAAGAGAAGATATTGAAAGAGATACTTCAAAGACAATCAATTCCCTGATCATAACAAGAGGAAAGGAACTTCTTTTCAATTCTAGAGACAGACAATCCCAGGATCACAGTTAATTTAATGTGTTTCTGCCCCATATCAAATATGAGTATACATAAATGTATTTTAATGCAAGAGTTCTGAATAATCCCATTGTATACAGAACTGACCTGTTCAGGTGACTATGACAGCAGATAGATGGGCTTGGCTGAACAAGAATGAGGGTAAAATGGAGACTATGTAAGTTGATATAGGTGAATTTTAAGCATGCCAGTAAGGGGCACATCTACACATTGCCATATGGCAACGTTACTACTGTGCCATGCTTTAGTACTTCCTTTTGGAAGTGCTAAAACATAGCACAGTATGGGCAGTTACTGTGCCATTCATACAGTGAACGGTTAAATTTTGCAGGTGCATCACCACACTGACATGCTATACCCAGGGAGCATGCTGCTACAGCGATGTAGCTGGCAATCACATGTAGACACACATGATCGCTACATCACCATAGCATACCATATGACGAGGTAGCATGTCACTACATTGCTGTAGGGTGACATGTAGATGTGCTCAAAGTGTTATAAATTAGTCTTTCTATACAGGTATAGTAATGACATTAGTTGTTGTGGAATCAGAAAAAATATCTGCCTTAAACTTTGATTATTTTAGTTATAAGATGACATAACCGCTTTGTGGAGAATTGCTGGCTCTGTATAGTAGAACAGATAAGAGAAAGTGTTTGTTCTTTGTATCTCCTCTGCAACTGCTTCGCTCACTGTGGCCTTGAAGATAGCAAAAAAGTATGTACAAATCTGATTTCCAGGTGCAAGAAGGAGGTTTGTGAACTAACCTCGCCTCCCCCATTAGTTCCCATCCTGATTACAGCAAAGAAATAATGAAGTAATATTATAGCCGCTTTTCATGCTAATTTCACTATATGATCACGTGAGTTGTAAGCAACTGTTAAAAAGTATATAAGCCTCCTGATTTTGCTCTTGGGGGGGGACCCCTTCCAAGTGCTTGGGAAATCCATGTCACTTTGGAATCCCCCCTACAGCTGTAGTTTCTTTTGAATAAAAGCTTCTGCTGACCTGACCCAAAAGTATGCTGCGTGTGTTTCCACGACAATTCCTGGTGCCATGACTCGGATTCAGAACACAGGTTGAGAAAGGAGGACCGCAGACTGCCCCCCCTCCGAACCCCGAGGCGCCAAACTTGAGAGGTAAGAGACCTAATTCAAAATCTCTATTGGGGTTTCGGAGGAGGACTGCCTGTAGGCTCCCAACTTGGCCGTGGTAACTGGATCTGAACCTTGTTAAAACAGGTCAGTCTGAACCTTACTGCCGGCTAAAATTTTCTGTCTGGTAAAGGATCCCATTTTGTGTCTGGTAACGTACGTTTTATTTAGGGAGAAACTGTATGAAGCACCTTCATCCTACAGCACATCGGGCTTGTCGTTAATTAACTAAGGCGGTGTGGGGGAGGAGGTCTGGCTGACTGAATGAATGTGCATGTGTGTGTATTTAGAAATATGAGCCACTGACCAGGTCTGAGACTACGGTTGGGTTCAGCCGCCCCAATTCTGCCTGACAGGGCAGTTTTGAAAGCAAGGGGGCCCAACTGGAACCTCGTGACCCAGTGGACAGGGCTTCCCAGTGATTGAATAAATGTGTGTGTGTGCATTTAGAAAAATGAGCCACTGACCAGGTCTGGGACTAAGGCTGGGTCTAGCCGCCCCGATTCTGCCTAAAAAAGGTAGCGTCGAAAGCAAGGGGGCCCAGCTGAAACCTCGTGACCCAGTGGACAGGGCGTCTGAGTGATTTTGTCTTTTCCAAACCCCTTGTCCCAGTAGCTTCTGCCGAGAGCAGGAGTGAAAGGATTCCTCTTGTGTTTCCCTTCCCATTTCCATTTTATGAGCCGGTGTCGGGTCAGAAGCCTTTTGTCTGGGCAGTGAAAAACTGCGGGGCAAGGCACTGAGCGGCCCGGACATCCTAAATAAGCCTCTCCTACGTCTCCCTGTGTGACTGAAAATGGGAACGAGTCAGTCTAAACAAGTTCCCGTCCCCCCTAAGGGGACTCCGGCGTACTTTATGTACACACACTATTCTCCCGAGGCTTGCAAGTACCTGGATAAGTGGAACTGGTATACTAGGGATGATCCTGTGAAGCATTTTCCACAAGAAGGAACATTTGATCAGGATAAAATAGTGCACTTAAGAGGGGCTTTAGAGTCCCGTGGATCCAAAACACCACAAAACCAGTGGGACGCGTTCTTTTATTGGTATGATGAAATGTCCAAAAGGCGGACAGAATCTCAAACTAGGAGCCTAAAAGACTCTCAAGAAAAATTAAAACAGCAGTTACAAGCTGTTCGGGAGAAATTGGCTGCTCCCCCAAATTACACGCCGGCCACCGCTCCGATGTATCCAGCATTGCCCGGGGCGCCCCCACCACCGGAGCCAGCAGAGGATATCCTTGACCTTTGTTCGAACCCTGCTCTCCTGGGACTCCCACATCAGCAACAACCGGTTCAACATCAGGCTGCAGCCCAGGCTATTAACTCATTAGCTGAAGCTCCTTCAGTAAATCCATCCACGGAGCTTAATAGTCTGGACTCATCCACCATATCTGCCACTCAATCATCACCAGTGTGGCAATTTACTCCTGGGTCACAACCCACCACAGGTGTATTTAGAAGAATGGGAATAGGCATGGAAAGATCTCCCATCAATCTTAGATCCCGAGCTGCACAAGTTTACCCCCTAAGACAAATGCCAGGCATTGGCACCGATGGACAAAATATAGTAACCGTGCATGCACCCTGGACTCCAGGTGATCTCTACAATTTAACTCAAAAATTCCCCAAAATCAGGGAAGACCCAGAAAAATTTCAGGAAGAATTGCAGACTGTTATAAATTGTTATAATCCAACATGGGCTGACATTAATCAGCTCATGCGATCGATTTTGCCCAAGGAAACTATGCTACGTCTGTATGCTGCCTGTACTTGGCCAGATCAAAACCCAGGGATTGGCCAAGACTTTATTGACAAGAGAAATGCTTTGGTTCAGGCAGTTCTCACAATTTGCCCAAAAAAGGCAGACTGGACCAAAATAAATACCTGTAAACAAAACAAAAATGAACACCCCAGTGACTATTTGGAACGCCTCAAACAGGCATTTGAACGATACTCAGGAATGGATAACCCAGTCGGAAATGCTAAACAAGCAATAGTGGCAGCATTCATCCAGGGACTTAACCCTAAAATTGCTGAGAAAATTCAAACAGTAATTATTGGCTGGGAAACTAAAGATTTGACTGAAGTCCTTGCTGCGGCTAACCATTTTCATAACAAATTGGAACGGTCTAAAGACAATGCCGAGTTTAAGTTAATGGCCTTACAGATTTCTCAGTTGCAGGGTCCAGGTAGAGGAAGGGGACGAGGACGGGGAAGGGGAGGCCCGGGTAGATTCAGGGGAAGAGATAGATCCTTGAGCCCACAAAACCCAGGCTATGGGAACCAATGTCATTATTGCAAGCAAGAAGGACATTGGAAATCAGAATGCCCCAAGCGCCCCGGCCAAGGACCCAGACCCCAGTCCCTGCCCCCACCTCCACTTCCTGTCAATTTTCCCAGTGTTGAATAGGACAGCCTGAGGGACAGTGACATCATCGCTCCTTTGCTTGCTACTGACCAATCTGGTCCGTTTGTTGAATGCCTTATTTCTGGTAAACCTGTCTCCTGTCTTGTCGACACCGGAGCATCCCGCTCCACGCTAAAGGCTGCTGAGTTTCCTTTTCTACCTTATTCTCCTGAAACTATAAATGCTGTCGGTATAGGCGGACAACCTATCCCACATCCCGTCTCTGAACCTGTCTCCATCTCTATTGGCCCTTTGTCTGAAAATCATGCCTTTCTTCTTAGCCCCTGTGCACCTGTCAACCTTCTTGGTAAGGATTTGTTGTGTAAACTGGGATGCGTGATTTATTGTAGCCCAGATGGTGTTTACCTTGAGGTACCAGAACATAGGGAAACTGAGCTTGTGGCTTTGCTAACCCAGGAGTACTCTGAACCTGACACTTCCTACTTGCAAGAGGAACTGTTGGCACGAGTACCTCCACAGCTGTGGTCCACCCATGCAAATGAAGTGGGGCACATGCTGAGTGCTGAACCAGTGCGTATCATCTTGAACCCTGCCAAGCCA
>NW_005842446.1:463702-466503 GCF_000455745.1 Alligator sinensis
TTTCTGGTGCTGGTTATGTTTGTTGTTAAAATTCTTTGTCCCTCCTGTATCTAAAAATGGCACTGATATCCTTATATATCACACTTGGGTATCTCAGTATCACCCAAGGGGGGTGGGAGAAAAATTTGTACTTGCAGATCTCCCGTACGGTGGCTCAAGCTGGAAATAAAAGTGACTGCTGGATATGCTCTCACAGCCCAGCGCACCTACAACAAGGAATCCCAATGATCGGAGTACCAATATCCCTCCGGCAATGGGGAACAATAAACGGCGGCTTCGTTAGACACTACTCGTTAGCTGCCCATCGGTCCGCTCCTAAAGAATGGAGGGCCGCCCCTGCTAACTGGATAATCTCCCCAAGAGTAGAGGCGCCTTTCTGTTACAGATCCAACAACACCGGAGCTTATAATAAAGCCACACCTGTAGGACACTACCC
The DNA here is from genome assembly GCF_000455745.1 of Alligator sinensis. Classification (NCBI taxonomy): domain Eukaryota; kingdom Metazoa; phylum Chordata; order Crocodylia; family Alligatoridae; genus Alligator; species Alligator sinensis. The sequence continues at coordinate 464,139 of NW_005842446.1, forward strand.
TCATTGCCTAACTACTCTAGATTATAGCCCCAATAGCACCAGTGGAATCCTGTTGGGTAATGTACCCTCTCTCAATTGTACAGGATTCATGGTCTACAACTTTTCTAAGGAACCTCATGTTGCTCTCATTGCAAACAGATCGGAATTTTACATTGACTCCAATTTTACTTCTTGTAATATATCTCGGTCCAGCAGGATAACAGCTGAACGTGGTCCGTCCTATACGATGCATATTAATCGAAAGTGCCGGATATGGCACAACACCTGTCGAGATTTGAGTACCCTTTCTGCCCCAGGCCTTTACTGGCTCTGCGGAAACAGGGCTCATAAAATCTTGCCCTGGAATTGGGTGGGGGCATGCACTCTTGGACGTGTTATCCCTGGTTTTGAAATGCATAGTACAATATATCTGGAACAAGTAAAAAATTTCAACCATCACATGAAAAGGGCGGTTAACCCCTTAGCTACCAGAAACACAGGGTTCCATCAATTTGTGAGAACCTTCATACCGTGGCTTGGAGTAAGAGAATTGGAACTAGCCATAATTAACATTTCAGCCACAATGGAAGCTATGGGAAATGCCACTGCGGATGCAATTCAGGCTCTGCAAGAAGAGATCTCCCAGATCTCACAAGTAACTATACAACACCGCGTAGCCCTAGATTACCTATTGGTATCCCAGGGAGGAGTATGTGCCTTAGTAAACTCCACCTGTTGTGTCTATGTCAATCAGGACATGCGAATTGAAACTGACATTCGTAAAATCCGAAGTCAGTTAAGGGTCTTACATCAAGTGGCCTCAGAAAATACTGACTGGGGTCTAAAAGAAATGTGGTCTTGGCTAACCTCCTGGCTCCCAGATTCCGGGGCCCTTGGCAAGAAAATCCTGTATGGAATATTGTTTGTCTTGATAGTTCTGATAATGTTTTATGTCTTAGTGCAACTGATCCTCTGCTGCGTGAAAGCCAGCAGGAGAAGCTTTAGCAAGGCAAGAAAACCCACAGCAGAGTCTAGAATAATGGTGTTACAAAAGTGTGAGCAGATTGAAAGAAAACATGAAAGGCTGCATGATGAAATAGAGGGGCTCATGAGAATGGAAGTTTAAGGCTAAAGTGAGACTAAATAGTCTCAAAGGGGGGGACTGTGGAATCAGAAAAAATATATGCCTTAAACTTTGATTATTTTAGTTATAAGATGACATAACCGCTTTGTGGAGAATTGCTGGCTCTGTATAGTAGAACAGATAAGAGAAAGTGTTTGTTCTTTGTAACTCCTCTGCAACTGCTTCGCTCACTGAGGCCTTGAAGATAGCAAAAAAGTATGTACAATTCTGATTTCCAGGTGCAAGGAGGTTTGTGAACTAACCTCGCCTCCCCCATTAGTTCCCATCCTGATTACAGCAAAGAAATAATGAAGTAATATTATAGCCGCTTTTCATGCTAATTTCACTATATGATCACGTGAGTTGTAAGCAACTGTTAAAAAGTATATAAGCCTCCTGATTTTGCTCTTGGGGGGGACCCCTTCCAAGCGCTTGGGAAATCCATGTCACTTTGGAATCCCCCCTACAGCTGTAGTTTCTTTTGAATAAAAGCTTCTGCTGACCTGACCCAAAAGTATGCTGCGTGTGTTTCCACGACATTGTCTTGTTACAATCTGTTTTTTTATTTTTTCCTGAGAAGGGTCCCCCCACAAGCTCTACCTACTGGAAGAAATTTTGAAGACTCTGAGAATTCAGGGGCAAAATTAGAGTAATAAGAATAGACCATTAGGGAGATGTCCAGTTGCTACTCCTAAATAGCTGCACACTTAAAAGCCCTTTGTCAAAATTATTTATGACCTGTTGCCTTGGAGCTTTTCTATGTTTCTACTTAATAGCAGCCAGAGATCCAACAGTAACTCATGGCTCTAAGGCATTTGCCTTAGAAATCCATCTGAACTGTCCTTTGGTCAGATCTACTGCAACTGTTTGTAGAGATGAAGAATAGGACTGAGCGAAGCTTTGGGTGCCGATTTGATTTGGAGGAGATTTGGCCCAATTTGGTGGCTGAATCTCCGCATCTGAATCAAATCAGGGGACCAATTAAAAGGTCCGAATCAATTTAAAGCTCTCTGAATTGATTCAGGCAAGATTCGGAGAGCTTTGGTGAGTTGTGGAGTCCCCACCTGCTGCAGCAGGGAGCTGGACCCGGGCTCTGAGCTGGTAAGTAGGGGGTGGGGGAAGGGGGCTGGAGGAGAGGGGAGGGGACAATGGGGAGACCCCTGCCAGGTCCCATCCCCTTCCTGCTCCCCCAGCCCCCCTGAGCATCCTCCAACCCCTGCCCACTGTCCCCTCCCTCCCCCCATGGCTGCCTCGCCCATCCCC
>NW_005842446.1:466513-491692 GCF_000455745.1 Alligator sinensis
CCCCCATGGCTGCCTTGCCAACCCCAGTTCTCAGTCCTTTAAGGCAGCACCCAGTGAGTGGGGGCTTTTTTTTCAAAGAGCCAGGAGCTGGGGTGGGCAGGGCAGCCATTGCCAGGGCTGGGATGGGGGATGGGCATGTGTGATTCAGAGATTCAGCTGATTCGGCTGCAGCCAAATCTCCGAATCAGATTTGGCTGAATTGATTCGGGACATTGATTCGAATTACCAAATCGAATCACTGTCCCCCAAATCGGCTGAATCTGAATCCGAAGCAAATACTAGGCACTTTGTACAGGCCTATGGAAGAATTAAAACCCGCTTCCACCTCAGTACAGAAAGCATTAAACTAAAATCTTGGGTTGAAAATTGTCTGCATTTCCTGTTCTCCTCTGTGCAAAACCTCAGGGTAGGGAATGATTTGGACTGGAGAAATTAGAGACTGAGAAGACCGATTAAGTCATACAGTCCTCCCTGGGGTTGATTCAAGATTTTTCTCTCCCTTACATTCTCTTTTGTTTTTTTCTAGCGTAATTTTATGAGTCCCAAGTGATGGAGCTTTCATTATTTCCCTGGGGAGACTACTCTACTATCTAATACATTTCACTGTCAAGAAGTTTTTCTTGAAATTCATCTTAAAATTCCCCTCTTAATTTCACTCCACTTACTTGTAGTTATACCCAATACATTATACTAAATTATAGTTATTAGTTTTACAAAAAAAAAAAATTCCTCTACAGCCTTCAACTATTTGTAGATTCTCATCATGCCTGTCTTTCCCATTGTTTAGTCAAATTATGCATCTTTACTTTAGCTTGTTTTTAGTTCATGCCCTTGAAGATTTTAGTTGATCTTCTCAGGTCTCTCTCCCTTTCAATGACATATCTGCTTTTGTGATGCCCAGGATTGAATGCAATATTCCAGGTGACATAAAACTAGATCTCTTCGACAAACATTATAGCCTCCCTACTGCATGAAATGATGCCTCTGCCTTCACAGCTGAGAACTACACTGACCTTATTTTTTTTCTGTCACATCATATTCAGAACTGAAGCTTAATTTGCTATTCACGGTCATTGTAAGCATCATTCATTATCCCAAATTCCCAGCTCCCACACACTCTCCCATTGAATATCTCTGCTTTGGTTAATTTTCCCTGGTTGTGATCAGGCTTCATTTTTCAATTCTAATCTCAGTTCTCCAAGTTTTTTAAAACTTTGACCTCCATTTATAAACATTTACCAGTCCTTCATATTTAGGATCATTTGCAAATTTTGTTAACAATCTGCTTAATCTTCCAGACCATAAGACCAGACCAAACAATTTCCTGTGTTTTTCCCATAGACACCTCATAACAACTTACCACCTTACCATTTATCATTACCTATTAATACTTTTTAACAAAATTTCCATCTACATTTGGATGTACCTTCTGCCCGATTTTCCCTATCCAAGATCACACAAATACTATTTTCAGAAAAAGATTTCATGGAATGCAATATTGAGTCTATTATTAACATCCAAGGGGCTATACATCATTCACTGCATTCTGTCCAAGTAAAGCAATCAAATTTTTCTGCCAAAACTTATTCGTTATAAGCACATGATGGTTAGAAAATAATGTTAGAAAATAATGTTCCATTATTATATGCAATGTAGAAATTGCATGTAAGGAATGCTAATTGCCAGAAATAATCTTTCATGTGGAAAAGAAGAATTACATATTATTCTCTCCCCCCCCCCCCCCCCCCCACTAGGAGTTTAGGTGCTTCTTCCAATTGCTTATGACTTTTCAGAATTAATTGTCTGCTTGACAGTGCCACAATTGGCTAATTATCTTAATGTCCTAAAACACTGTTGTCTGGATGAGCTAAATTGCACATATTTTCTAGATGTTCCTTACACTTTATCTCTCCTTATCATATATATCATATCATAATATATATTTATATCATATATAAATTCCTTCTTCCTCCTTCCTTCATTAGCTGTACAAAATTCTTCTCTTTATTTACCCATGCCATCAATACTGAAGACTCTGATCCTACAAATGCTTTAGCATTATGCAAGGGAGTATCCCCACTAGGTGTGGGAAAGATCAGGATTAGCTATACAAACAAGAAGCCCACCTTACTCTGAGAAAAAAAAATGTGATCAAAGAGTCACTCAGACTTGTCAATCTGTCCTGTTCTAATGAAATATTTTCTGTGGCAAAACATCTGTCTGGGTAGAAGACTCATCATCCCTATTAGCAGTCACTAGACTGTGTTAATGGGAGTTTCTTTACCTTTTATAAATGCCACCTGCATTATCAACATTGATTTAAAGGTGATGTAATTTTCTTGCAAAATCCATTAGTTTTATGCGTTCTTGGCAAGCAGTTCTGCTGTGCTGATTAGATGCCATGGCTGTGTCTATTTAAAGAGTGGGTTTTAAATGCTTGCCTCGGCTCTCTGTATTGGCTGGATAACAAGGCATACAATAGATGCCTTAACTTAAGGTCGTGTTAAGCAGTGATTTGACATTTCTCTCTGTGCTTAGCCATTTATAATCATCAACACTTTAATTATGGATAGCTATGCACGAATATCTACATATGAAAGATATATTGTAGGTAAAGCTGTCAGATGGGATATACACTCTCCACCTCTGCAGAATGGTGTAATATAAGATGCTTCCACCCCATACAAGGCTGTTGACACTAGGTGCTGGACTACATCAAATAGTGTTATTTGTATTACTGTTGTCCCCTTTTTCAACCCGTATCTCTTTTCAGTTTCCAGATGCATGGCTCTCAAAGAAGTTGTAGCCCACTGATTTATGTTCCACAGGTTGGGCTTTTCCATCTTTTAAATTATAACTATTGTTTTTACTACAATCACATTACCTCCAAGAGTTTACAGACTAAGGCTTTGATCCACCTTGCACACCCTGCATGCTCAGAATTGAAGCATCTTTCTTTATGTGGTATCTGCAGTCCTGAGCTAGGTGCCTAGATACTATATCTAATACTTGGGGAGAGTTAGGTGCCTCAAAATGGGATTCATAAAAACCCCATGCAGAGTAGGAAGCTGCCTAACAAAGCCAATAGGAAATGTTGAGGTCAGGTATGTCTTAAATCCTACCTTTCTCTGTGTTTATTGTCCTCCTCTGCCTGGGATTCATCTCCCACCTCCCAGGAGATGGTTTTAATCAGCAAGCTTTGGTTTTCTGCTGTGGGTGCCTCCTTACTCCCTCCCATTGAAACTTTCCCTCTGTATAAAAACACTAGAGAGTCATGAAGAAACAGGCTGCATGAAAAGGGGAGTCTGATTCTGTAGCTTAGTGATTAAGACACACTTGGAAGCTGGGAATCTTAGATAGTGTTGGCTCTGGATCTAGGACCCAGATGTCTTGTTCCACAGGGTGGTGGGGGAAGAGGGAGGGATTGGCCCATCCTCAGACCAACCATGACTTTTCCATTCAATAATAGGCAACTGTATTGATATACAGACATAGCAGAACAAAAACAATACAAGCAATCAAGCAATTCTATAGCTACCAATTCTAGGGCTGTCATCAGAGTCAAAGTACATTTGGCCAGGATGCAGTCTTCACTCTGAGGCTCTTTCTTAGCTATCAGATGTCAGCAGTCTGAAGGTGGGATGCCAAGGCCCATCCCCCGCCCGCCCCCCCTCCAGTGGGGTAGATGAGATGGGCTGGTGGTGTGCCCTCTGCCTTGGGAACTCCTCCCAGGGAATGGGGATGGGAACCCCTATCAGGTAGGAGGACCCAGGAGGGGACTGACAGGAAGGAGGAGGAACGAAGAGGAGGAGGGACCCTTTGTTACTCTCAAGTCTCTTCTTTTGTTTTCTTCTTCCCACCTGATGACTCTTCATCCATGGCTATTGCTGGTTGGTCTCTCTGTGTGTTCATCACAATGTCCATGTAGTTCATCACATGCACACCCTTCCCAAAATAAGAATCTTAGGTCCCCCTCTTTGGCCTTGCTAGCTGGTGTCACTGCAGCTCGTTATGGAACAGTATGGTACATGCTCCCAGTTTCTCATGCTCTCTGTATATCCATTGGCCTTGTTGTGTTAGATAGCTTGTCTGCTTCTGAAGGCTGAGAAACTCTGTATGTGAGACACAGGCTTTTTAGAAATCAATTAACCCTTGCTGTCCATTCATTCTAATGCATATGTATATATCTATAAACCAATTCCCAAAAAGCAAACCTTTAAATACCATTTCTAAGCTATCAGATTATAAGTACCAAGATGATGCTCAGCCTTGCTCCCTCCTTGTGGTGCAGTGACTCCTTTGCTGTTCTACACAAAGGTTGATCAGTTTAAACAGGAACAGATACAAGTGTCCCACCTCCATTATAATTCAGCCTAGCCACTTTCCTTTTAAATCCCTCAGGTGGAGAAGGGAATTGAACTGAGATTTCTGCATTCTGGGGTATTGCTGTAGATTGAAAACATGTATTGTTCCAACCTGCTCTTGTCCAAGTCCTGGGCCATCTTTGCTTTTGAAGTGTGATCATACATGGTGAAGAATGGGTAGAGCTTATGATGCATATTGATAGGCACTGGTGTATAGGTTTCTGATGAGTTCTCATAATAGCTGCACGTACATGTTGAAAAGGACATCCTTTTGAGTTTAGTGGTGTTGGTGCAGTTTGCCATTACTAGTGGTTGGGTGCATCCCTTCAGGAAAAACTTAGAATATTTAAACCTAGATCTCTGCCATCTCTCTCAGGACATGGCTGATATTCCTTGGGAACTCTGTCTTCAATCTGAACTCAATATGTTTTCAGGCAAGTCTTTTGCAACGGTTAGGCTCTATTGCAGATTGCAGTTACTCAGGAATGATGAAATGGTTTAACATTTTGGATAACAACCTGGGGCAGAATTTATCAGCTTCATTGGAGCCTGACAGAAAGGTTTTCTTGACCCACAATGTTTCAGCCACTAACATCAGATTCTACTGTCTTTTCTTCCTCACAGATCCTTTTATTTTTTGTGGCTCCTGCATGTGAGCTTAGTGTTGAAGAAGATCAGTGTTGAGACAGACGGAGCTGATTTCTAACCTTTTCCTTTTAAAGAGGAATCAAGAGTTGCAAGTGCTTATAAATATGAGAGGAAAACTAATCAAATCACATCTACCACCTTTCACTAACTCAAATGTTATTCCTGCTAGGTTAGGCTCACACTAGGGTTTGTATTTTGTCCATAATGAACGGTAAGTCTACAGTATGAAGGTATTGATACAGGGCCATTTTTCTGCTTGCTTGTTAAGAAAATGGTACACAAACTTTTTCACCAGAGACAAATCCAAGCAGGGGTTCTTCATGTTTATACTATGAATACTGTCAAAGCTTTATACAGAAATGATGCAGAAGCATGTTCCAAAAGAGATGATTTTTAATTAACGAAAAGCCCATTCCACAATGTTATCTGTCATTCCTCCTCCAGCTGGGTTTGGAGGTGGAAATTTCCTTGAGAGATACAGCTAATGAGCCCGAGCCTGATCCCATCCTAGTCAGTGATAATTTTGCTATCAACTAATCCAGGAACAGACCAGACCCCTAGTCAGACACAGACACATATCACATGGATATTAATATATATTTGAAATGCACTGACACTGGCTTGAAGCTTTGATTAGTGGCATCTTTATGGGGGGGGGAGTATTTATTGTTTGTATGGCAAGATAAAATGAAGCCTGTTTTATGACTCCCTTTTCAATAATGAGTTTTTTAAAAATCTTAACAGAAGTGCCCTGAAAAATTCTAATTGATTGCAAATTGGCAATTCTGAAAGAAGGGAAGAAATTTATGCCACAGGCGCTTGTTTCTCCTCACTCTCCTCACCTCTCCATTCCTGTTACCTCTCCCAGGGAATCAGAAAATGTGTATCTGATCCAGAACAGTGCATTTCCCATTAAATGTTATGAAGCCTCTTTGGATACAATTGAGCAGCAAAAATGGAAGTGGAAAGGCCAGTTTTTAGCTCAGGTGTTGCCTATTAGTATAGCTAGCTCAAAATCTGTGTAGTTGGAAAACAGCTAATCAATTGCTATTACTGCAAGCACTTGACAAATCTAAATACTTTCCAGTCTTTCCATCATTAAGTGTTAGGGATCACAATAGAATCAATTCTTCCCTGGGACTGTTATTTTAATAAAGATTGATAATTGTTTAGGGAAGAAATCTTTTTTGTTTTGTTTTGCTTTTAAGCACCAAGATGCTCAGTACATAAATCTGATTCTGATATCACTTATACCTGTGTATGGTGGACATAATGCTACAGAAGTCAGCAGCATTAAACTGTTTAGAACTGACATAAAAAGAAAGCTGAATCAGGCTCTTTACCTGTGACAACAGACCATCATCAATTCTCCCGCTTTCATCGTCATCAGCAGTTCCTCACGGTTGATGACTGTCTTTCATAATTGTCTTATCTGTGGGTCCGAAGATGGCCAGCAAAGCCTGCCTGAGATTGACAGACTCTGCTGTAGCTTGGGCACATGTTTCTGTGTGAGATGGGTAACTCTGGGTTCTTGATTCGGTCCACAACACATTGTTTCTGCCACTCCTGCTTTTTGATCTCCTGTTGTCATCATAAAGTTGCAAAGTACTGAGATCCTTGTGGCAGATTCTCTAACTGGGGTGGTCCTGGGCAACAGTCTCCCACAAGTTGATGTTGATGTTGCATTTGTTTCAAATTGGCCTTGAAAGCACTTTCCCGGTGTCCTTGAAGCACTTCCTCTGCCCTCCTGTTGAGTGCATGCTTTGGTTGAGCTGGGAGAATAAAACTTGCTTCAGGAATCTGGAGTCAGACATACACTTGATGTAGCCAACCCAGTGAAGTTAATGTTGCGTGATCATTGCCTTGATGCTCGTGGTGTTTGCTTATGAGAGGTTACTAACACTGGTGCATCTATCTTCTCACAGGATTTGAAAGCTCTTCCACAGGATGTGATGATGGTACTTCTCCGGTGGCTTGAAATGTCTCCTGTACATTGTCTATATCTCCGCTCCATACACTAAGGTGGGGATTACAACTGTTTGATAAACCATGAGGTTGGGTTCAGATCTGATGTTGCAATCTTCAAACACCTATTTCTTCAGTCATCTGAAGGCTGCACTTGCGTATTTGAAGCAATGTTGGATTTCTTCATCGATGTCAGCCTTCTGCGAAAGAGGGCTTTCAAGGTCTGGGAAATACTCAATGTTCTCCAGAGTCTCACTGTGAATCTGAATTATTGGAGCTACAGACTGCTCATTAAGAGCTTGTTGATGGAGGACTTAAGTCTTCTGAATGTTAACTGTGAGTTGCATTTTCTTGTATGCCTTGGTAAAGTTGTCAATGATTGCCTGAAGGTCTGCTTCCAAGTGAGCACACACAAGTGAGCACAAACTAGCTCACTAGTGTCTCCTGCTGTAATTGCATATTAAAACATTGACGGGGTCTAATTTGCTTATTGTTAAACACTATTATTCTTGATAAACAAGATGATTACTATAAGCATTCAGGACTAATAATAAAACCCAAACCTTGATGTTCTTCTATTGGATTCTGTTTAAAACAAGAACAACCACCAACCCTCAAAATAGAATCAGCTGGTTGAAAAATTAATTACTGCATTAAGTAAATCTTGGGCAAAGTTATGTGTAAAAAGTATGCCTTGTATATTGAGTTGCAATTTTATAGCCAAGGCTGCTGTGGTACATGCCTCTTTTTTAATGCTGGAATACTTTATCTCCGCATTAACTATCCCTTTGCCCTTTGTTAAGTTTGTTGCCTATTAAATTGCATGTCTAGCTTTGGCGCTTAAGTTGCTGCACCCTGCTGGTTTAGCACCTTATCTCCATAGGATTTACTGTAGCATACACAGCCAGTGGATGGATTTGCACATATTTGTAATGTGGAACCTTGACTTTTACTGCTTCAATGTAAATGTGGGGGAAAAAATGTAATTCCCTTTTCATGATCAGCAATTCATCATTATTGCTAAAACACTGGGGAGAAAATAGTTATTAACCTGCCATTCGGTTTATAACTTCAAAGAAAATCGCTGATTTGAATGCAAAGTCTTAGGGTGGGGGTAGGGAGGAAGAGAACTGATACACCTCATTGTACTGACACCCACTATCAGATGGTGAAAAACAGCTGGCTAAAATAGTGTAACAACAGCTGGTTTTAGTGATGCTTATGGAGGGGTTAAGGGAGATGTCCCAAAGCCAGCTCCTAACTCAGAACCATTCTAGCTTTTGTTGAAATAATCTGCCTGTAGGGTATGAAACAATTTCCTAATCAGTGGGTTAAAATTATAAAAGGCCAACACTAACCTAGAAGTTTGGAAAACTCATTCAATATTACCCAGTTGAATGGTCTTTCTAGAGGAAGCGCTAACATACTGGGACAATCCATTTAGGTGTGTTTATTCTGACAGATTTCAGCGAAACTATATTTCATTGTTATTATAAATAACCAATTTTATTGCTTACATGCAAAAACAGCAAACCACAAAAATTATTCCTTTGCAGAACTTGTTTAAAAGGCTCCAAGTGCCTACACAAAGCCATATCTCTTTTGGGAACCTTTCTGCTTGTAGCAGAAGTCTCACTTGATCACTTTCTGTATCATTATGCCTGTTCTGTAGCTAGGCTACTCCAAGGCTGTTTATAAAATGATATCTGACCACATTAGTGCAGCATTGATTATGCTTTGAAATAATTGCAGGATTTAATGCATATTCCCCCCCCCCCAGCCTTTATGCAGCATAAGCAAATTCTTTTTGGCTGAATGAAAAGAGGATGTACTATACACAGGCTGTTTCCAGGCCTTGAAAATGTTCCATAGAGGAGCCTTTGAAGACTTTACAGGCCTATTTTTGTGCCACATTCATATATTAGCACATACTGAAAGCCTTGCTCTTCTTTCACCAGAGAGTGTGCTACAAACAATACCGATTAGTTTGTTTCTTATTCTGATGGATATGATTTTTCACTTTCTTCCTGTTAATAGGGTAATTCAATAAAATATCTCTTAAAGTATCAGTTATGATATAGATAATGTGTATTAATACATGTGTGTTTGAAGCAACTTGGCACTGCTTGCCTAGGTTTTTCTCACTGAGGGCCTGATCTATTGAATTCAAAGGGGGTTTTGCAATTGAGTGCAATGGCCCTAAATGAAATATTTATACAACTAGCAAATGTTATTTAATGGGTGCATGGAATGACTTGCACTTTACAGTGAAGGCCATCCCAATCCTTAAAAGCCTTTGTAATCCCCTAAATATTTTTCCTATGATGCCATGTTTAATATAACAAAAGCTAATTCCCTCCCTTGTCAGCACAATATGATTTTCAGCCCTGAAGTGCTGGGGGATAATTAAGGTATCTGGCCCAGATTCCCATCCCCTTCTTCAGGTTGAGCAGTATCTTACTCTGTGACTACTCTCACTGAAATCAATACAAGTAAAGCTGGCTCTGCTTTATGTATATTGATGAATGGGTGTTAAGCCACAATTCACCTGCCTTATTGGTGCTGATATAATGTGGTGGCTTTCCTAATAATAGAGAACATGGTAAGAGCTCCCCCTATGTTTAAAGGTGCAGACTTTTCCTCTAGAAGTGTGCATCTGGATTCACCTCTGCACTTTCCCTGAAACCCATTTTTAATTTTAAATTGATAACTATGTATATTTAAAGGATGATGACAAGTCATAATTGGCTCATAAGTATGTAGCTACCATTCATAAGCACCAACAAAAAAATTGTATTTATTTGGCTAGACTAGCCATTGGAAAGTAGAGCCATTGGAAAGTAGTAATGACATAAAGAGCTTTTATTCAAATACATAAATTCAATAAATTGTCCAGAATTCAATAGTGCAGCCTGCCTAATCAATAGACGTTCATTTTCTGCATTGTTGTCCCTTACAGAGGCTACGGATTGCTAGAGGTAAATCACAGCAAGCACTGCGCACTGCGCACAGACAGAATCCATTATACCACAGCAGGGGTCACACTGGAATCACTTAATCTGTTTTTAAGGTTTGAAAGCCCTGGACATAGGGGATTTTCAAGCAGGCTCCTCTGTGTGATATTTCTGGCCACAGATATCTGCTTTCCCCCACTGACAGTGGTAACTGAATCTCTGTGATGTGCTCCATGCCACAGGATGGATTATTTGCATTAGACATAATGCAAATGGTGGCTCTGCAGGTGTCCATAGCATGGAGAAAGAACTGCGGGGTGACGCTAGTGCAACTTGGCTTTTCAAACATGATTTAAACATAAAAATAATTCAAATGACTATGTGAGCTTCTGGGGCTGTAATCCTTTCCCCATGCTACATTCATTGCCTGGCTTTGTACTCAAAATGTGCAAAGCTGGACTAGACCATTGTTTTCTCAGTTTTTTTACATAGCCTTTTGACTATAACAACAACAATAATAATACCAAAAAATGCTACCTCCTTCCTGCTTTCCTTTTGCACTCACCTGAATGGAATTTTCTGACAATAAATTTGAACTAATTTAGAGTTCTGTTTTTAATTCCATTCATAGATGATTGTGAAAAATGTACTTTTATGGATTGGAGACATGCCGCCTGGAAAAAATTAACCCTGGAAAATTATATTTCCATCTGTGGAAAGAAAAGGAGAGGAGGAGGAGGAGAAGAGAAGTAAGGATGGAGGGCAGAGAATAAATGCAGGTCTGTATAGATTAAAACTAACATATTAAAAACCAGGAACCTAAAGTTAATCTTACACATCCATATTTAGATTGCTAAATACATAGCCTAATTTCCAAAGTACTAAATATGTAGTAGCTCCCAGGTTTTGCTTTTTTCTTTTTTAATTCTGACCTCAAGTTGGGCCTCAGCACTTCTAAAATTCAGGCTACCTACAAAGGGAGCCAAATGCAGAATTAGGAGGCTAACTTTCAGCTTCTATTTTTGAAACTCTTGACCTAAACTTATCAGGGCAGAGACCAGATCTGACTTTCTGTTTGCACATCATTCAGAACAATGGGGTCCCAATCCTGACTAAGGCCTTTAGTGTTAGTGTAATGTAAATGTTAAAAAATTTCAGTTCCAGCACGTGATGCTGAATACATTTCTGGTCACACTCCTTTGAATAGGTATGTCAGCAGAAAAATTACAAATCCAGAGACTTCAGTGTAAAATTGTAATAGTGTAAATGGGAACATATGAGGGGTGGGGGGGAGATGCAGTGGATTTTGCAATCAAGATACATAAGAGTTAATGAAAAACAAAAGCAACAGTAAACCTAATTAAGGCAGGAAAATTTCACATAGGCATTAAGTTCAGCTCATAATGGTTAAATGATTGCCTTCACAGTGTTCAAGGGACCTGGCTATGCTTTAAATCTTTTTGTCCATGGGAACATTTGATTTAAAATGCTACTTCACTGTAGCTTTTTCCTTCCTCTTTGTTTTTCTTACAGCTTACAGCACAACTGGTGCTTGAGTTTTCACTACCTCTGCTTTTTACTGTCTGAACAAATGTTGTGATTAGTCCCTATACAATTTCCTTCCACTATTTTTTTTCTATTTTTTATTCCATACTCTATCCACTGTCTCATGCGTTTCAGTTCTAAAGTGTTGTGCGATACAGCTGAATTAAAATAGCTTTATAAAATTTGTCTGATACTTTTAAGCCTACATCCAACTTTCTTGTTGTGAAAACCTCCATAATGGCCAATGAGGCTGTTGGATGAATAAAGGCACACACTTGCTTACGTGTTTGTGGAATCAGGGCCTAAAGTTTGTACTGTAGATTTTGAAGAGAGATGATCTTATCCTGGAAACTAACCCCAGGCAAAACTCCTATTAACAACCAGTACAAGAAGGATTAGACTTGAGGGTGTATACAAGTGTATTGTAAATTATGGCATGTGTCTGTTGATTTAAATACACTCCACAAACATTAACCAAATCAGCTTCACAGTACTCATGTACTATACATGAGTATAGTACATTATTGTCTCCACTTAATGTCTCCACTTAATCACTGATTCTGAAAACTTCCTTAATTTAATAAAGATGCTTAACCATAACCAGACAAATTATTTTACCATATTTTTAGTGTTTAATTTGCTTCTGCTTCAATTGCCATATGACCTCCATGGACTCAAGGGGCACGTCTACATGAGATGCTACGTCGCCATAGCAGCAATTGTGACACCAGTGCTATGTCACTGTAGTGATGAGCTACATTGCCATAGATTGTTGCTATGGCGACGCAGTGTCTAAAAATAACTGGGACTGCACAGTACCAGCATGTATTGCACAGTCATTTATACTTGGTAAAGCAACTACTAAATGACTCCATACTTGCTAAATGCACAGTTAGGGGCACATGTAGACATGCCCAGTGCAAAATACTTCTGGCATTAAGCTTTTGCCTCATTAGAGTATCATTAACAGATTTCCATAGACTTAAATAGAAATCATTTGGCCCCACCTATAGCACTCTGCTGCAAATCTATTATAGAAGCCTCACTGTGAGTGTCATAGTCTAAGCGTGTGAAGCTATTTCACAGGCTACCTTTATACTACAGTGTAAGGGGGGGGCATGAGTTCAAGCCATACTACATCAATAAACCTGTTGTAAAAAAAAGCTATAGATAAGATAAATAAACTGAACCAGATCTGAGCATTGAGCAATATTTCTATAGTAGCTGGACTAAAAGTCTAGACATAAACATGTCCACAATGTTAATGACAATATGGATGCCAATGCAAACTTTCCAATGTGAATTCAAATCCAGTTCTTAATTACAAAGATAATAGTTGCTATGAGACCTCATGGTGCCATAAATATGAGGCCAGCTCTGCTATGCAGACCAAAAAAAAGGTTGCATATGAAGAAAAAAAAATCCAGGGATCATGATATACTTAGTGACTGCTTTATTGTGTGACTTATTGAAAAGGGAACATTTTTCTACTTAGAAAGAGGGAATAAATGAAACTGTGAGCTGACATATGGTTCTGTCTCAACCAACCAACTCAAATAGTTTGAGGGTGAAAGAAATTTGCAAACAGGCTACCAATGCAGTACCCACGTGTGAGCCTGAAATGCTTTAAGAAAATCATAATATTACTCTGGAAACAGGGGGACTTTCTGATGCAAAAATGGCAGCACATGAATTGCAGTAGAACAGCCAGCACTTTGCTGTAACATACAGAACTAAGATACCCTCGTGTTTTACTGGATCCTGAAATCATTGTTGAGTATTTCAGGGCACTTGTAATTGGGTCACAATGATGAAAACACTTCTTTATGTGAAGGTCATTATGTCTGGCATGAAATCAAATATTTAGTTGTCTGTCTTCCATTATATACTGGAACATATGATATTTATGATGCAATGAAATATTCAGACGGAATACTGCGATGCTTATATTTTAGCCTCAGAATTCAGAGCGCGCTTGAAAACGTATTCTGCATACACAAAATGTATATTTCATATAAAAAGATATGCACTGAAATAGTAATGCAATCTACTGAACTCCCTACATTGTATTCTGCTGAATTCAACATATTAAATTGTACTTGTTACACAGTGAATATTGCAAGTGCCTCCAAGGCGCATCACTCAGTGAGCTGACCCATTCTGTCCACTGTCTCATTCTAACTTTGTCCCAGCGGTGTATTCTCTGTGACTCCCATGGAGTTCCCAGGAATGGCAGCTGTAGAGATCTGACCAAAACAGGGGTGGGGGGCTAGGGGGGAAGGAGGGGAAGGAATTTTATCATCAGCCTCCCTGGGGACTGGATTTCACCATACATATCTGAAATAAGGGAATGTGAGAAGAAGAGAATGCAATTCATTCATCCTGTCTCTCCATTAGCTGACTGGTCATAAAGCAGCAGAGACAAGGAGCTCTCAGTCTAACCTGTGTACTGGTAGAGTCCTTGGGTGGAATTCTAGCTGACTGTAAATTCAAGAGGACACTTATTGCAGCATAGTCCCTGGGACCTCTTTTCCTAGCACACTGGGCCAAATCTTGCCTAAGGCAGTTTTTCTCTTCAAAAATCACAATAATTTTTAGGGTTTTAGGTTGTAGCCGTGTTGGTCTAAGGACACAGGCAAACAAGGTTCCTTGGGTGAATTTGATATCTTTTATTAGACCAACCCAAATAGTTGGAGAAAGGTTTTTGAACCCAAAAGCTTGCTTAATAACTTTTCTCCAATTATTTGGGTTGGTCTAATAAAAGATATCAAATTCACCCAAGGAACCTTGTCTGACAATAATTTTTATGCTTTACTCAATCCCTTCCCCTCCTGTAATTCTATTAATAAAACAGCCTGAAATAAGCTAGCAAAAAGATTAGGAGTGGGTGTAGATACCCTTCAGAAAGATTAGGAGTGAATGTTTGTCACCACACTGCTTGATGGTTCTCTTTCCAGTTTATATCTAAATAATCTGTGGTCCTGTTTAATAGAAATAGAGGTGTGTTGCACTTATCTCTTGATGTTATGATATGAGCAATAATGATTTAGTAGGACATGCCTTGAAGAGCAAATGGTTCTGATGCTGTGACAATGGACATCCCTTAAGGGGTGGGTCCACACTCCATGAGCTGGGAGAAAGGAACACAGATGTGAAAACATGTGCTGACCATTTGTGCCCATAGGAACCTCACTCTGAAAACGTGTCACGTATCTACTGTAAGAGCAGCAGCAGGCATGACCCGTGCTTGACCTTGAAACCCTGAGAGCACCCTGGACATGTCTTAGTATATACACAAGAATACTGGTGACATATTTTTTGTAGTGTCTGGGACATGCTTCCACAGAGTGGGAACATGAGGGAGGGTGTGTTTTCATGGTGATACTAGCTACTTCCATTCTACATGATATAGGACATGGCTTTTAAGATGACTTATTGTTCCAACATTTGTAAAATACTGAGTATAATATAGTGAGTGTCAGTCTTTCCTCTTACTGCCTTCTTTGTAGCGGGGGAAGGGCGGGGGGGTCGTGGTGACAGAGTCCTGGACGTGTGCTTTTCAGCACGGTGTAGTGATTTTTGCTGAAAAATTCTTGGCCAAGACATTCAAAAGTTACTACCAACTCTAGATGTTGTACATGAAGCATATTCAAGGGACTTAGATATCAGATAGGCAGATAAGCTGGGTACTCAGAAATCAAATGCCACACAGTCTAGTCTTTTTAAAAAAACAAAACCAAACAAAAACCCAAACCCCAAGTTTTTACCATTCCTTTATTTCCAGAACCTTGAACTGTCTCTATAGTGAGTGCTTGAAAAATCTACAAACTCCCTTTTGACATAAAGCAAGTTTTGCACTAAAAAGTCAACATAGATATAACTAATATTTATCTTGTATCTTCTTTCATCTCTTGCTGTTTGGTATATTTAAGTGTGGTGTTATATTGTTTGCCATAAAGGAAAAAAATGTTATTCAGAAATAATTGAATAATTTGCAGCATCTATGGAATTGACTAACCCAGAAGCAGCAAGTATGAAGGTAGGGTTAGAATGACAATTGACCAGTGAATAATCTTATTCCATCATATCTGAGCTTCATTACACACTAGAGGAGACTGGCCATATTGCACATTTATTTGTCTCCACATTATGTGTATATTAAACTATTTGACAAGGACATTTCATAATCCGATACACAGTAACTTTCAGAATACAATACACCAATATATGTTGGATGTATAAATATTTCAGTATGTTCTGCGGCTTTTTATGTGAAGTATAAATTTTCATTATGTAATGTGCATTTTTTCAGTGTACAGTGTAACGGTTCTGCCTTATGACTCTTTCACTATGTGGCTTCCAGGTTTTATTATATCATACATATGTTCCAGTATACAATATAAGAGCTTAGTAAAGAGCTTACTAAATATTCATATTTGTATGGAAACCAGATGTGCTTCCTTGATGGCCTTGTACACCATGTATAGAATCATGCACCTTTACAACTGCTGGACTGTAAGGGTTGCTGAAACAAACTATGTCAGGCATGATACTAATTACATGCCCTGGAATTATGCAGTACTGAAACAGGATGAGCTGTGAGGAGTTGAATGTCCTTACATTTCTCAAGACTTCTAACATTCCTGTGCATCTAACTATTCGAAAAGATCAAGTGTGCTGGTGACATCCATCACATCAAACGTTGACTTATCCAGTCATCTGCCAAAGAAATTCCCTTCAGATATTTTCCAGTCAGTGCTGTAAAAAATAAGATGATGTAACTTCTGTTTTATTAAAAAAACAAAGCAAAAATCCCCCCAAAGACAGACAAATACTAATGAATTGTTCCCTTAAGATATTTTATACTACCTACTCTAGGTAGTTGGATAGGCTGTATCCATCTTCCTATAGTATTCTTATGGCCTCCATCACAATAATATCTGAGCACCTCAGATTCTTTAATAAATTTAATTTTGTAGCACTCCAGTTACACATGAAAGCCATTTTACCCACACTTTAAAGAAGGGGAACTTAGGGAAGAAGACTAAGTATGAGATCCAGGAAGACATTAGGCACTTAAAATAGGATTTAGGCATCAAATTCTGCCTGGGTACATCTACATGGCATGTTTTACTCAAGATTAAAGCAAATTATTCTGCAGTAAGCTTCACTGTCTACTCATATAGATGCTTACTGGGTGCACCTACACAAGATGCTTTACTGTGAAGTAGTGTAGTTTACTGCACAGTAAGTGTAAGTGTACACACATGCACATGCTTACTGCACAGTGAACTTCACTACTTGCAAGTACATTTTTCTATCTAAAAATGCAAGTAGCAAATTTACTCATGAGGACTTACAATGTAGTTACGCACATGTAGATGCCAACTAGGAGCACATTTGCTCCTGGTCACCCCTACCACTAGAAGGCCAGCTGGAGCTCAGGCCCAGGGCCCTGGGGCTGGGAGCCTTTCCTGCCCCAGGGCTGGCCTACCTCTATGGAAGCCCAAGTCTCAGGCCCTTTAAAAGCCTGCAGGCATTTTGAGCCCTAGGGCACAACAGCAGGGAGCCTAGGAAGACTCTTGGCCTCTCCTGCCCCTGTACAGACCACAGGCTACTTGTGCAAGCCTGTCTGCAGACCTGGTGCCACTGCCTGGCACTGCACTGCAGCATAGCTGCCAGGCCAACACTATCCAGCCTTGCAGGCTGCTGCAGGCTCCTACCAGGCCTGCCAGCATCTCAGCCCAGCTACAGCCAACTCCTGGCCACCAGAGTCAGTGCCAGCTGCCTGCCGCCAACCCCCATCAGCCTGCCCAGACCCTGCAGGTGCTGTGGGGCACCTCCACACACTGTGCCCCTGTGCTGGATACTGCAGGTAGTTGCTCAGGCCCGGCAGCACAGGGACAGCCACACGGAGGCTCAGAGAGCCAGTGCAGGAGTGCCAATGACCTCATCACTGATGCCATATGCAACACCTGGGGCCCCAGCTAGTCCATGGAGGAGACTGGTAACCTCATGGCACTGTGGGGCAAAGCAGAGGTGCAGCAGGAGTTCACACGGCATGGGTGCTCCAACTCCCACGTCTACGAGGGGCTGTCAGGCTGGATGCAGGACTGTGGGCATGATTTGTCTTATGTAGTGCTGCATAAAGTTCAAGGCCTTGTGGGCACAGTGGTGTGTCATTACTGACCACAATCGTTGGTCAGGGAGTGCCCACAAGTCCATGCCCTTTATGCAACCGTACACCATCCTTGCACCCTGGGACCCTAGCTGTAGCTGGGCTATGTGTAGCAGCACAGGCAGCCTGCCCAAGCCCCTGCTCTGGCCTGGCACCTGTGGTGACATGTTGCTGAAGGAGGGCACGTTGGGGTGCCAGCAGCCCAACCCACTGAGCTCCCCACTCCTAGCCTCCATCAGCAGCTTGGGGAGCCTGGACCAGTGCCTGCCGAGAGCTCTGCAGACTCAGTCCCAGCCATGAGGTGTGGCAAGCCATGTCACAGCCAGCTGCCAGCAGCACCAGGTCTTCTCTGGGAGGTGGGAGACGTAGCCAGGCACCCGCACGCTATGTCCTGCTGCCTGACGAGTCTGCCAGGAGCCGCATGCCATCACCACAAACTGGGACCGACTGGAGCTGCTGGGCATGCCAGCCTTGCCCACATGGTAAGCATCACACTGTGGGGAGGGCCCTTCCCACCCAAGCCCTACCCCCCTCCCTGTCCCCACTCCCTGCCTGGTTTGGTCATGCTCCCTGGGCCCCAGGTCCCCCCCAAGAACTGAGGGAGGTGGCAAACAGTGCCAAACTTTACTGAGCAACGTGTGCCCCCCACAGCTAGATGGGCACAGGCCTCTTACATGCTGAGGAATGTCTCAATGCCTGCAGCAATGTTCTCCTCAGCTGCAGGGGGCAGGGACATGCAGCACTGCCACAGGTAGCCCTCCAGGCAGCGGTGGAGGTTGCAGGGCAGCCTGGGCTTGCCCCCTGCACCATCAAAGCTCAGAATCCCTTGTCAGGTGTGCAAGTTTACCCAAGGCACCATGAAAATCATTAGCAGCAGGGCATAGTGGATCAGGCACCCCTCAGTCCACATAGACAACTCCTTGCTCAGCAACTGGGACACGCACTGCAGGGGCACTCTCAGGGCACAAAGCTGGTGAAGTGTGGGGCTGGCCCCAGGGTGCCTCCCTTGAGAGGCCCACTATGGGGAGGGCAGGGGTGCAGACAGCTCCTCATCCCAGTCATCCAGAAGCCCCAGTGCTGGCATCCTGGAACTCATTGTTGGTATCCCTGTTGGGGTCTGGCCAGCAGGACGGGGTCCACGGGGGAGCCCTGAGATGGTGCAGTGGGGCAGGCAGTCAGTCGCTGTACATGGGGAGCCAGCAGGGCCCGGTCAGCCGGTGGCTGGTGTGGTGGGCCAGGAGGACTAGTGCAGCAGTCAGGAGGAGCCTGGAGCACTGGATGTCACTGCCAGGGCCAGGTCTGAAATATTACTATAAAATATATCTAAATTAGCTTTCAACAGCTATCCTACATACTACTCCTTCATTCCACTGCAGCTTGATGTAGGGTACAAACACAGCCCAGCATGAACTCAGTTTTCAAGGACAGGTACCCTACTAGGGCCCTTAAATTCTGTTACTCCACACAGATTGGAAAAACTGAATGCACATCCCCATGATGAATACCTGTATTACAGCTAGGCATCCAGAAAGTCTGATATTTTTATTTAAAGCCCTTGTTTGTAAACTGTGCCTACAGGGTACTAGCTCTGATCAGGCAAAATTGTGCAGAACCCCTGGAAAGAACTAAATCACTTTCTATCCCCAGGATGTTTGGCTGGGTTTAGAGTAGCTTCAAGATCAGCTTATTCCCATTAGAGTCATTCTGAAAGGCCTGTTTCATATGCTGGAGATTTCCTTTTTTCATCTCGAGCCTGCACAAGAATTGCCCATCTACTTAGTGGGAGGGAATGTGGTAAAGAGCCCACAATATCAGTTTTACATCCCCTGGCCATTTTCCTTATAATAAAAGACCCCTCAGTTGTGGTGTTAGGACAAATGTCCATTCCCTTTGCGATTAATCACCGGACCAACAAGCTTTATACTAAACAATTTTTACTCAAAATAAGTACCCCTTTCTTCTGAAAGAAGCCAAATGTTATGATTCAGGGAAAGGTCAACTAGCAAAATTCAGATCCAGATGTGAATCTGCTCTAAGTGTGCGTGTGGTGTGATGCCAGAGTTGTTTTGTCTCTCAGTAGTACCTGGTGCATGATAGAGGATGGGGGAAGGTCTGGGGTGTTTCAGCCATTTTACAACCAAGCTCCAGAAGTATTTCTTTACAAACAGATGCCATCTGAAATGGTGATACAGTGCTGTACACTGCATATTGTGCTCTCTAACTGAACTGCCCTAAAATGTCAAGGGACACTTGAGGTATAAAAATAATTTAATTAAAAAAAAGAATTCCTGAGTAACATTATTCCCAAAATAAATGACAGAGCATTGAAATGCAGAGCAAAGTCTCACTTCAGGGATTTGATGCCTTGCCTGGTTTTGCTTTGGTGAAAATCTGTGCACTTGTATGGCTTTTCTAACTGAAGGTTACAGTAACATTACACGGAGAGATTCAATTAATTTAATAAACTATCAATTTGTGGAGTTTCTTGAACGTGTAGTAACATGAACACAAAGCAGCTCTTTGCGATCCAACAGCTGTCCCATCCTCAGTTCACAGCTTCATTAATCATGTGCTCTGCATGTTATTGTCTAAATTGCAGTGCCATTTGAGACAGGGAAAACATTAGGAAAGAAATGTTGCTTACCCTTTGCAAACTGGTACTGATCACAAATGTCTGTAGAGCTAGAAAACACTTTATTGAATCACTGCCACTAAGGTTTTATTTTATTTTGTTTTATTTTATTTTATTTTATTTTAAATTGTATTACAATTCCCAAGCTGAAAATCCTTTTGGGTTGCTTTACAGACTTTTGCACCAGATCAGGTATGGGCAACTCAAACATAGGCAGTAGTATAAGCATTTTCACAAAAAAGGAAAATGAAATTTAATAAAGTCACATCTTGGAACAGAAAGGTGAAAGGTCACGATTTCTTCTTGGAAGCTGACATGTAAGCTGTAAAAATACACTTCAAAAAGATACATTGAAAGTTAAAGATAAGAGTGCTACTTAAAAGTATGATTACACTGAAATTACAATTACTATACAACATGTACAGTTTCACTGAACCTATTAAACATTCAACCATGTATAGTACATGGTAGAAAAGGTGAATTCATTGAAGACCCTCTTATACAGTCTATAACATATCTTCTGTCATTACCAATACAATGGAAAGTGGTGCTTAGTATGACAGGTATAATTCCTGAGCTCTAAAATTACACATATCCCCTAGGACCACCGAGCCTGTATGAAATTGTGATGCAAGTAAATTAACATTAGTGCAAACAAAAAGAGATACAGGATCAAAGGTAGAGATACAGGATCAAAGTTAACTTGGTAAAAAAAGGCAGGGCTAAGTTGTTTTAAATCTGTAGTAGGATAGTGCTCAAAGACTGCAGCCTCATTTTGATAGGCTCTCTGGCATGAAATACCTTACAACTGGAGTGTGAGAAGAAACGCCACAGGCAGATGGGCTGAAAAAGAGGGAGAGCACAAATTAATAATGAAACTTCTGATCAGGGGACCCATCTACAGGAGATGTTTATTGTGCAGTTACCTAATTAGCTCTACAATAAAGTATCAGCATCTATACGTGCAGCCCTATTAGGCCACAATAAATGAATAAATGCTGCCATAGGTTAGTACTCGTAAAAACAAGTTCTATCCTGTGGTGGCATTTAGTGTACCCCGATGCATGTGTAAATGCTGAAGCTGGGGCACAAGGGTGCTTCAGTGCAGGGGTTGCTTGCTGGCTAGCCCTGCTTTGGAGCACCCTTGTGTCCTAGGCAGCCCCTCCACAGCATGATGAGCCAGGTCAGAGCAGCCCTGAGCTGCCAGGCTGACCCCATGGGCTCCCTGCCAGCTGGGGCTCCACTGACCCAGCTCCACATACTGCAGTCCCAGGCACACGTGCAGACACTACTCCAAGGAGTAATAAACTCTGGCACAAACTGCACCAAAGTTTATTCATGTGCCTTAATATAATGTGTAGATGTGCCCAGTATATCTCAACTCATTGGTTGCTTGACCATCAATGAATAGGTGATGGTACAAAGGAGGGACTTGACGGAGGTAGCTTTCTAGATTTCAGGCTGGCAGGGTCAGTGGCAGGAGCAGTGGTAGGAACTGTCAGCTATGGTGGCTGCAGTAGCATGGCCAGCATCAGCTACTGCCATTTTTGTACCCCCTCTAAGTAGACTCCTGGAGCTGGTGCCCCAGTCACCCACCCCTTATTACCCTACCACCACAGAGTAAGGACCTGATCCTACTCCCAGGGTGCATCTACATGTGCTATTTAGGTGACGAAATGAACTCCAGTGCTGTTTGTGACCGAGTCAGCTTCTCCCACACACAACATCTGCACATATGCCTGGGACTGCAGCACTTTGACATGAGGCCGAGCAGCCCTAGGCTGGCAGGAGGCTTAGCGGGGGTCAGACCCAAGCTCCAGGTGGCAGTGTCAGGCAGTGAAGGGGATGGCTGGGGCATAAGGGTGCTAAAGTGTGGGGCTAGGCAGCAGGCAGCTCCTAGGGACCCTCGTGTCCCAGCCAGCCCATCACCATCCATTACAATGCATGTTATTGCTCTGCCGTAAGATAGTACTGTCCCTGACAGTACTATCCTATGGTGGAGTTAATTACTTTACTGTGCCCTAATACAGGCACACATGTAGACTGTGACGCTTTACTGTGGAGCTAATTAGTTAACTCCATATTCAACTCCAAGTGCACGTGTAGATGCACGTCACAGTGAAGATAATGCGAGTTAGTGGTTACTTCAGCTATTCAGATCCACATCTACACAGGACCTTTACAGCAGAGCTGACTAATTAGCTCCACAGTAAATGTCTCAGCATCTATATGTGCTTCTCCATGAGGGCTCAGAAAACTAATAAACTCCACAGCAGGATAGTACTTGTAGCAGCATTTGCATAGACACTGACTCAGCTGGTTAGGGCATGAGGGTACTTCACTGTGGGGGCTGCCTGCAGACAGCCCCGCACTGAAGTATCCTCATGCCTCAGGCAGCCCCTCCACAGCACATTGAGCCCAGTCAGAGCAGTCCCAGGCTGGCAGGCTGACCCCAGGGCCCCCTGCCAGCCAGGGCTGTTCCGACTGGGCTCCATGTGCTGTGCATGAATAAACGCTGCAGCTGATTGCACCAGAGTTAATAGCTCCAGGGCTCACATTTAAATGGTGTGCCATGGAGCAAAACACTCTGGAGTAATAACTCTGGAGTTTATTCGTGTGCACTAACTGCATGTGTAGACACACCCACTGTGAGATGTCTAATTTTAGCCCATAGCCTGCTGCAGGCAGAGGTCTTCTGTATAGGGCCAAGCAAATGGTCAGCATTTAATAAAAGAGAGAGAACAGGGTTTAAAATGCATCCTTTCCAGCTGCATTTCTAGCACTCATCAGTCACTTACGCTGCATAGTTCAAAATATACTAATGTTCCATATATCCCTTTAAAACACATTTTATCAATGCTATTTTCACTTACTGTATGCCTGGTGAAATTTAAAATCTTTCTCCACTGGTTATTTTTTACCTGAACTCCCTTTCCTCTCCCCCATTTGACCTTTAATGACAGAGCTGAACAAACTGGGTAATTGCAATAAATTCCATCAAGGCACTGTGTCTATTTTTTTTTGTAAAAATAGGAACTGAACTATTCATTTGTATTCACCTTGCAAGACAGGTGGAATCTGAAGAATATAATCATATTTTTCTCTGAATATAATAAAAAGACTCATAACACTTGCTTGATTTATTGACATTTATTTAATTATTCCATAAAGCACCTGCCATAAAAATGTCTGGGTCCTTGTACACAAAGGAATAATAGTTAAAATAATTGTGAACTAATGAACTTAGAGATATTAGCAATTACAAACAATAAGTAACAGCTAAAGAAGTCTCTTAGGAAGGGTTAAAGAGAGGGGAAATTAATGGACACAGATTTGAATAGAAAGGCCTTTCATTGAGGTTCCAATAAATCTATAAAATATTTCTATAGAGTTCCTCAGGGAAGAAATTCTACAACCAGGATCCCTCCACTGAATCGGTCTAATATCTATCCCAATGAGGATGAAACAGAGACAGCAAAAAGAGATCTCAGGTAAATTCAACTTATTACTAGGCACCTACTGATATCATGGCAGAAGTGCGCTGCAGTGGCTCCTTTAATGTTGCAGTTTCCTGGGCATGACCCCCTGCTGCTGATTGGCAGAGGGGCCTTGTCATTTGTTCCTGATCAGCAGGGGGGCAAAAACTGTGGTTTTAACTACAGTGTGGTTTTCGCCTCCCAGATGGTCAGCAACAAGCAGCATGGCTGCCAGGGCCCCTAGGCCAATCAGTGGCAGGATGTAAAAACCACTCCATATTTAAAACCATATTTTTTGTCTCCATGCTAATCAGGAGTGACAGACAGGGCCTCTCCACCAATCAGGGGCAGGGGTGTACAGGGGAAACTGCAAAATTAAAGGAGCCACCATGCAGCACACTTCTTCTGCGATTATGGTAGGACTCTACTTATTACTGCACCCTGTGCATGGGCACAATGCAGAAATATCCCTGTGCTTGCCTTCTTGTACAGAAAGGACACTGAGAACTTTCTTCTTTTTCCCCAACTTTGTCCATGTCACTCAAGGTGGGCAATTGCTGGGCTGCTTTTTTCCAACAGAAAATGCAGGCACTGGGACTATCTGCTGTATCCGCTCCTAAACAGGGGAAACAATTCAGAAAATGTGAAAAGTTGTATTTTAACAAATGTTTTGACTCTGGTATTTTGAAATAACATTCTCAATTGGCATTGGGCAGCACTCAGGGGCCACAGCAATTGGAAGCACTCAGCAGAAAAAGTAACTGGCATGGCAGCAACGGTAAGTGGCAGGATTAGGTTATTTGGATAAGTTCTCTTTTGGTATTTTTAGCCTGCTTTCTGCTGTCATGTTAGTCAAATGTAGCAGCCCTGAACAAGGGAAACGTTTTTTCATGCATCTCCCACACACTGAAGTATGTGCCCATTTTCAGGGAAAGCTGGGAAACCTTGGACAATGCTATTTAGCACATTTTGCCTCCTAGGAGAGGGGTAGGCAATGTTTTTGGCTGGAGTGGCAAAAAACCCACAATGTCTGCCTTGTAAGGTGTTGGAGTGCTGGCATGCCAGAAAAACAAAACTGGGGCTGAAGATGCACGGCAGGACATGCTGCATATTAATATAGTTAATAATCATAAATATTGTGGTTTTTTTAGAGTATATACCAGGTTTTCTAAAAATTCTAAACCTGGTGACAATAAAACTGCATATACTGACTTTGTTGTAGTGTATTCTTTTTTTCTTAAGCATGTTGTGATAAAAAGAGAAACAAAAAGAGATGAGAGAAAAAGAAGGGAGCCAAAGAGAAAAAGAAAGAAAAAAGAGCAAAGAGAGGGAGAGAGAGAGAGAGGGAAAGGAGGGAGAGAGAGGGAAAGAAAGAAGAGGGGAAAAATAAAAAGAGAAAGGGGGGGAAGGGAGAGAG
>NW_005842446.1:491723-494789 GCF_000455745.1 Alligator sinensis
GAGGAGGAAGAAACTACGAGGACCAGATGCCAGAGCCTGGCTATCCCGACGCCCACCCCCCCAGCAATGCACAAGTGCGAGCAAATGGATTGGGCATTGGGCTAATGAGGCGGTAGTGACCGCCGCTGATGCTGGTGTCCCGTCCTCCGCCCAACAATGCAGGCAGGTGGATGGGGACAGAGGTGGCACTGGGGAAGCTTGTTGCGTAGCATATTGGCTAGGCTCAGGCCAATTGCCATAGTCCCAGGCGCTGCTCAAGACCTGGCCAGCAGCACGGCACAAGCCATTTTGGCCCCTGCAAGCAGCCTTGGTAGAAACTGGGGGTGGGGAGGTACATGTCCCCCTGTGCCCCTCTATGCATTGCCCATGATTAGGGACAGGGGTGGCACTAGTCTCTCCCTGGTGGGGCTTTGCTGAGGGGAGGAGTGGGGTGGGCTTGGCAGCGTGGGGTGAGTGGAGGCAGCCTGGAGGGGATGGGTGGCACTGGGAGGGGTGGCTATAGCCCCCACCAGGCCTCCCAGCACCACTCCTGATTAGGGACCTACCAATTTCATGGTGGCAGTGGGCTGCGCAGTAGCTCCTTTAACTTTGAAGGTTCCCTGTGCACCCCGCCCTACCATTGATTGGTAGAGAGGCCCTGCTGCTCTAATTCACTCCTGATTGGCGAGGAGGCAAAAAATGCAGTTTTAAATATGGTCCCATCTTTGCCGCTTGCTGCTGATTAACTGAGGGGCCCTGACAGTCCCACACTATGTTGCTGACCAGCTGGGAGGCAAAAACCACACCATATTTAAAATCGCAGTTTTCGCCTCCCTGCTGATCAGGCGGGAGCAGTGGAGGGGCGTGCAGGGGAAGCTGCAAAATTGGCAGGAGTAGGATGTGGGGTGGCTTCTTTGATTTTGCAGGTTCCCCTGCACACCACCAAAGACAAGGGGGCGAGGTCAGCAGAATGCAGGTAGCGCTTGTGAGTCCCTGCCTGTGCTCTCCTGCCCCTGCCCCAGGTGCCTACCAAGCACTAGGAGCTGTTGCTGCTCTGGAGAGTCCAGAGAAACTTACAAAAAAATTTTAAAAGCATTTTCCTTGGCACACCTCCTGACATGCCAAGGAAAATGTCTCCACATGCCACTAATTGGCACATGTGCCAAGGGCTGCCTATCCCTGTCCTAGGCTGTTCCATGCCCATTTATGGCACTATATAAATAATAAAATTCACATGCAAGTTATATCATTTTCAATAGTTTCTGGAGTGTAGGCCAAACTATTACAGAGCTACAATTTAAAAAAAATACTGCATCAGAACCTTCAGTGCTTTGAGAAAATGGGTACCATTAAATATAACATTTCTGAACAAAATCCTACGGGGACAAAAATCCAAGTCATTGCTTTACAATTTGCCAGATGTTTCCAGATCGTTTTTCTCTTTCCATCACAGTCAAGTTAATCATTTTAAATGGGCCACCCCACAAGGAAAAGTAAAAGGAACTTTTTTTTGACAACTGTTTTGCATAGTGTTTGCTTTCAAGGAGTATTGAACAGGAGTGAGAAACCACAGAGGATTAAGGGGAAGAAAATGAACACAAAAATCTTGTATTAAATCTCAAGAGGCCTAATCCAAAACCTGTTGAAGTCACTGGAAACATTCCCATACAGTATTAAAAGGAATATATGACACAGATGAAAAAGGCTGCATGAGTTAGCATCAATTTTTCTTCCCTCCTCTTTTTTGTACACAGTGGGCACATCTATACAAGATGCTATGTCGCCATAGCAATGAGCTACATCACCATAGCTCATTGCTACAGTAACATAGCATCTGAAAATAACTGTACACTGCCGGATAAGCAAGTGCTAAATGACTGTGCACTACCAAATGTATGGTCAGTGGTATATGTAGATGCTCTAACTGGGTGCATCTACATGTTCACGTGCAGCTCCTACTGCACATTAAACTTAGTACTTGCAGAAGGACGTACCAAATAAATGCACAGTAGGCTGCCCTACTGCACATCACACTTTTTTGTGACAGTTAAGGCACAGTAGACTAATACTACTGTGCATTAGTGTAATAGCACAGTTTTTGCCATGACGTAATGCGCAGTCAATTAGTCTACTGAGCATTAAGTGTCTTGTGTAGATGCACCCAATTCTTCATAAATCTCTGGGAAAACATATTATCTAAATCAGAGGTTCCCAAACTCTGACAGGTTGCACATCACCAATTTAAAATGATACAACCTTAAGTACCACAAGCAAATTTTTCAGTTCAACTTTAAATACCACCAGCAAATTTTTGTCATATAAAGTTATTACAATAAATCTTTTTATGTGCACCACTGACAGGTTGTATGCATACCACTAGTCATACCCATACCATAGATTAGGAACTGCTGATCTAAATCATTCTTTAACATTAGAGTAGCAGGACCAGGAAAGTATATTGCATTCAAGATATAAAGTAGTCAAATAATGGAAGGAGAAAAAGTATACTCAGAATGACTTAGTTCTAAGGACAAGTATGAACCCAGGTGGGCTTCCTAGCCATGTTTTTTATTTCTAAACAAATATATTATATATCATTTAGCCAGGGAAAAGCATTTCCATGGTCACTGATTATTTAGAGTAGTGTGTGGTTTGAGAAACTCAGCTGGCAAGCAAAATCATTTTGGGGAAAAATGCATATACATCAAAATAAAATTTCAGATTATGTATTTATTCTGAACCTTTGGCTCAGTTTCAAACTCTCCGTATCAGGAATGAATCTGGGGTTGCAAATATGTGTAAGTTTCATTGCAGCTTCTATTCTAAATTTTTTTTAAACGATTCTGATACAAAAATGTCTTCTTACACGGAAGAAGAGGGGTGGAATGAAGGACACATTTTCAGTATTAATTCTGAAGTCAGAAACTTTTGATAGATGAAGAGCAGTTACACTTCATAATTTTATATCATATTTATCATCTGAGAATTTCAAACCTCTTTGCAAATAGAATTTAAGCTTTACAACACCTCTTTGAAGTAGAAGATACACTTTGGAAAAGGGGAAATGTGAGATAAAGGATAGGGAAA
>NW_005842446.1:494820-498859 GCF_000455745.1 Alligator sinensis
ATTACACATAAACTGGTATAAGTAATCAGAAACTGTTTCAAATCTGTAACACAACAGAAGTTCATTGCACATAAACTGCTTCCAAAATGGCTGAAACCAGTTTAAGATAAGCCTGGATGGAGACAGTATCAGACTTAACTGATTTAGGTTAAATCAATTTATTGAACTTCTGTCCCAGATCCCCTCCAAATTCAAGTTAACTCACAGTTCCCCAGTATCCCAGAATGCTTTGCACTTCCCCCACTAACCTCCTTTTAAAGGGTGGGCAGGCTAGGCTTGGCCCAAGCTACTTGATCCAGCTGAGCAGGGAGGCATGCTCTGTCATTCCCTGGCTTCTGGCCTGAACTACTGCAGGCATGTAGCTGCATTTCTGGAATCAAAAGTGAATGTTGGTTTACTTCCTTATCAGTTCATTCTACACAACTTAAACTAACCTATGAAGATTTAATAGATTCAGCCTCAGGCTTTTTGACTGTCTGTACTTAGCCTTTATGTATAGTAGCTATCATATCATACACAGATGCATCCATACACATACATACACGTACACCCCTAAAGTATTTTTCATTGTATAGCACTGTACAAACCTGGTCCAATTAAATCAATTAATTTAATCACAGACTTTCCATACACTCCAAATGTACTTTGAATGACAGCTTCCAACCATATACTGGGAATGAAAAATAATACCAGAGAGAAAGTGGTGTGATCACTACTGATGAACATCATAAAAGTTTGAAATATGGTAAGTGGGTGTGTCTTCACGTGCATTTACTGCACAGTAAATTACTGCACATTAAGCGATTTTACATCGGTGTCTACACTTGACAGTGCAGTAATGCTGTGTGTGGACCGACTTGGGACTAAAGCTATTCCCTAGTCAGTCCACACACACAGGGTTAATGCACAGTAAGGCATCTACACATGCCTTACTGTGCAGTAATTACTTAGGCATAAATTTGCTACCTGCACCATGCAGGTAGCAAATTTACACCCAAGTTGGATTAAGTTGCCATGTGTAGACACATGCCTGTACTGTGCAGTAATTTGTGGTTACTACGCAGTATCCTAACTTACTGCACAGTAACTGTGCATGTGTAGATGTGCCCAGTAAGTAGTTTAGTGCTATAGGCCCATAGGAGCCATTGGCTGCCTCCACTGTCTTCATCTATTCCCATCTATTGTGTGACTTTGTTCTCCAGTCATTCACATTTAATTTCTGTAGGTCTGATGCTACATCATCTAGCCATCTATCTTAATTGTCCAGGGGAGGTATGGATCAGTATTTATTGACCTTAGTAGCTACTACCAGAATGACTCTTTTCCTTTTTTTCATATGAAATTAATTTTACAGAGGCATATGCAATGTCGCTAGTATTGTTGGAAAGGGATATATACCGATGTTTACATCTTTTGCCTTTTTGGAAGATTTAAATTTTAATTTCTAGGATCTAACTGATATGTTCAATATGAATAAGCAATTTTTTTTTCTCCTTATGTTCCACTTGACTGTGGGGCTTCTTTGGTTTATTGATATAGCTCTTTGGATTTCTTTTTTGGGGGGTGTTTTTGCTCTGGCCTTATATGTTACAAACATTTCAATAGGCTTTCAAATAAGAAGTTTCTCCTGAATGAACAGGCAAACAAGCCTAGAAAAATTAAAGCTAATGGACAAAAATAAGCATTTAATCCCCTATTCATCTCTCTCTTTTTTGTTAACACATTGAGACTGATAGAAAAATAGTGGGCTACAGCTAGGACAAGGCAAACAATTCCAAATAGAATATAAAACCAGTGAAATGCATCTCTTTTGCTGCTTTTAAATGACTTCTCAATCTGTAAAAATAGTCCCAGAGAGTATAAGAATGCACGTTTAAAGAGAACGTGAACTGTGACCTATATCCCAATGTCCATATACAACAATAGTCCAGCTAGTTTTGTCCTGACTGATCCTTATCAAACTATCACTAGGTGAATCAGGCTGATTGGAATAATTGTGCTCAACCATAATCAGCACATTTTGTGTAAAGGAAAGAGAGAATTGCAGCAATACAGACAGACTAGAATGAAATCTAGATTTCAACCAATCACTAACTTCTGAGGAAGCCTGATCTACTTGCAGTGTTTCAATCAGTTCTTTTACTTTGAGACTCTGGGAAAGTTTAATACTGTTCATAGCAGTCACATCAGTATTTAGGGTTGTTATTAGTTTCTTACAAAGCATTGTCACTGGTTTCTTACAAAGAAGTAGTCCTCAGTAGAACATTATTAAATTTCCGTTCATTTTTGCTTACATTACTAGCACTCAATCCATATTGTTGTGTTTGCTGCATTAAAAGCCAGTAAGATATATAGAAATGGGGCAATATAGTTTTTTAAGCCAAGTGTATTATATAGGATTTTTTTTAAACAGCTAATCCAAGGGAGATAACGTTTTGTGGACTCGATTGTTTTGAACCATGACAATTGATTTTTTCAATAGCCATTTTACAAACTCAACCACCTAGGAGCACAAAATCAAGCCTTGAGACCCTGATCCTGATCAGAGACATATCCAAGTAAGACAGTCTGCCAGCATGAAACCCCAATGAGGTAATTAGGGTGGTGCATCCTTCTGTAGCTTTTATAGTTTATTCAGGTTATGGGTCTAAATAAGCCTGTTGTATTCTATCATTTGTGTCTGCAGTTGAAAGCAAGCCCAAAATTAAGAGTTTTGAGCCCTCTTTGATCCTATATGCACAAACAATGTTGTAAGTATGATATTCACATGTACAGATAAGGTGTATGGTTGATGCATAACTGTATGCCATTGTATTTGATTAAGCACTGGGAGAAAGTGTTTATTCCCCTTAAATGCGTTAAAACAAAGCGCATGCCCTACATAGAATATAATATTGATAACAACAACAACAACAACAACAACAACAATAATAATAATAAAAAAACATGCTGTGTCTGGGGTTGGGGATTATTAACAAAGAAAGACATTAATAACTTTTGCACAGACTTGGATGCTCCAAGTTTCCTCCTTCAGAACTACTCAGCCCGTGCACTACATTTTGTGTATCACAAAGCCACACTCATTTCCTTTAGATCTGGCAGGGGCTTCATGTCAACTGCCTCAGTGAGTCAGAAGTACTCACTTACTCAGTGGCCAGTGACCTTTCCAGGAGTGTGGGCCAGAGTGACCCGATTAGGGTCAGAGGCGGGCAGGAGGTTATAAGACCCAGCCACCACTCCCACTGCTCTCTGTGAGAGCACAGGGAAAGTGCCCACCACTGTTGCTATTCTTTATTATGGCATGCAGAAAGTGCCCACAGCTGGCACTGCTCTCTGATGTGGCACAGGAAAGTGCCTGCTGCTAAACTCCCTGGTTACCAAATGCCACTGAAGCGCTATGCCCATGGATCAGGCCTAATCTGGCTCACATGGTGTAGGTTGTCAGCCCCAGCACTCCTTTCCCTGAAGGCTGAGGAAGGTGATAACAAACATGAGAGCTTATTAAAGTCTTTTGATGCCCTGGAGAATCAAAAGGTAGAAGGTAAATGTTTTTTTGTAGGTACAACTTAGGTGCTTGTGGATTTTCAGTGCAGTTGTTGTACACTGATAACTGTCCAGGGGGGAGGAGATTCTGAAGTTTTCAAATATCCCACACCACAGTTCTGTTTAGAGGCTATTGCTCTGGCTTTGTTTCTTTTTTGGTGAAAAAAATGACATATGAGGTAATTGCCCAACATTCTTCAAACTGATATTACACCTCAGATTAGACAGTATTGATTCAGCCCAAAGCCCCATTTTCTCATATTTTGTGTAGTCTTGTGATCATTTTACTATTTTCTTAGTAAAGACAAGAGGTGTGTTATAGCCAATACTATGCTGTTGGAGAAAATTCTGATTTGTGAGGAGTCCACACGGCAGCTTCTGGAGCTGGCCAGAGGCTGGAGGGGCCTGGTGACAGCCCGCAGGTGGTGGCGGCAGCGGTGGCAGA
The DNA here is from genome assembly GCF_000455745.1 of Alligator sinensis. Lineage (NCBI taxonomy): Eukaryota > Metazoa > Chordata > Crocodylia > Alligatoridae > Alligator > Alligator sinensis. Next base: position 498,809 of record NW_005842446.1, read on the forward strand.
GGTGGGGTTGTGGCAGCAGTGAGCAGGGAGCTCCTGCAGGCAGCTGCAGCA
>NW_005842446.1:498901-517159 GCF_000455745.1 Alligator sinensis
CCACCGGGCGCCCGGCGCCCACTTGCAGATACTGCTGGCAGCATCAGCAATGGACAGTGGCAATCGGCAACCACCCACAGACACTGCCAGAGGTGTTGGCGGCAGGGATAGGGGTGGCGAGTCAAAATTGCCCACAGGCACCACCAGCAGCATTGGCAGCGCTTCTCTCATGGAGTGCACCACCAATCTCAGGGGGTGCACGCACACCCACGTGCACCCCCTACACGTTGCCAATGGGAGCTCGTATGTCAGGATTTCATGCCGTGATCTCAGCAGCTGTGGTATAAGCATCCCACATGGCAGCAGAAGATTGGTTAACCCCCTCCCCTCTCTTCCTCCCTGATCACCCCAGCTCTGCCACTCTTTGGCACTGAGTACCCCCACCCACTCTTCACCCCCGCTCTTTTGTCCGGGGTGCTGAAAATACTTGTTACAATTCTGTTTATGCTAATCATGCATCTCCTGAGTGCCATGCACGCTAGCCCTGCACACTTTCCCCTGACATATTCCTGGTATATCCCATATGCCCAGACCATGTAGTGGGGATTCAGAGCCTGTACTTGGATAATAGGGCCCCAGGACTTTGTCATATGTCAGTGCCACTTGGATTTGTTTTCAGCTGTATCCTATGCTGAAACTGGCTATGTTATGGGATGCAGTGTATACAGTAAAAATAGAGCTCTCCACACAGCAGGTTTCTATTAAGGGATTAACCAGTTGTGCCTGTACTGTAAAAACCTGCTAACAACTAACAAAGGCAGATTTCCCCAAAGCAGCATAACTAAAGCCATAAACCAATGAAGATGACCTAAAATCAGCAAAAAATATGTATATAAATCAAAGTAGATGTTATAGAAATACAATGGCACAATAACATATGTCATTACAATAAAAACTAGTAAAAAGTCAATTGACTGATTTCATACACAACATATTGCTGCATCTGTTAATGCCTGTGAAACTAAAATAGCAGGGAGAAAGGTTGCATGTAATGTAAATATATTCATGAGTTTCATACTAGGAAAATCCTTCAGCCAAACCAAAAGAGATATCGGACATTCCTGACTGAAATACAAAAATTATATTAATGGTAGTGCTAACTTCTGGTATGGTGTAAGTAGCCTCTGCAGTGGCTATTGTTCAGTTCACTGCAGATAGAAAGCTTTGAAATAATTATGTTCATTCACTTCCAAATCCAAGCGAGGTTTCTCATTTACTTAATCGTCACTAGGTGTGGAAAGATAGAATTGTTTATACATTAAGTGGTATTATAATATATTCTGCTGATGATTAAAGATATCAGACAGGTAACAAACATAGAAGGAGAAAAATCAACAATACAGTATGCTGCAATAAAGCACTCTCTTGGCTATCTGATCAAAACTTATTTTTCCAAAAAGTATTTTCTCTTGCCCCTTCTTATTTCTAGGATCTTGATATAAAGTCATCAGCATTCACAGTGTAAGATTAGATTTAACATGTTTCTAAAGCCCCCCATTAACCTTTCAGAAAGTCTGACATTTCCTGAGTCACCAGACAAGTAAGTCTGTTTCTATCAGGGTAGACAGTCTCTTCTTAAATCACTTACATGTGTCAATAATGACTACTTTCTTCACTGGAGAGCCAAATGTGGAGGGCCCCACTGCTAGCCAGACTGAGGGGGTTTGTTTTCTGCATACAAGTGGAATTTGGGCTGTGTACAGACATTCGGGAATTTCTGCCTGCATGTGAGTGGAATTTGAGCTGCATACAGACATTTGGGAAGGTTAGGGGGAGGTTAGATCACATTAAAAATAGCAACCCAATCTAAGATCATTCAGGATGGGGGGCTAGCAGGAGAGTTGGGAGGCTTGCGTGGTGGGGGTGAGCAAGCTCCAGGGGGAGGGAGGAACAGGCAGGGTCCAAGAGGGTTTGGTAATATCAGGGGAGTCTGTGGGGGGAAGAGGGGGTTCCCTCCCCCACCCCCTGGAACCAGGGGCTATTTTTAACCCCCTGCCCCCTCTCCCTCCCCCCGGCACTCAAAGCAAACCTCATGCAGCTCATGCTAAACCCACATATAATTTTGAATTTGATAGCAAGCAACATTTTCATGAGACTGACAGTAAGAGCTTCAGGATATATACAATGGTAGCAAAGACAACACAAGTGTTGTCTGTGTTGTCACTCCTGCTGAGCCAGCATTTGTTTGTCCTTTGTCTCATTTCAAACAAGCAGGCATTCCCACTTTGCATGTAACCACATTTTTGACTGTTCTCCATCAATTAAACATCATTAAGCCTATGTGTGACTGCAGGCCTCAGGTCTCATATACTCACCTAATTGACTGGAACAGTTTTTGTAGCCTCAGGTCTAAATTTTCAAGCTTGGGCCCTTAAAACTAGGTTTTCTAAATGCGTATTTTGGAGTTTAAATACAACTACCTGGATTTCTAAAAGTGCTTACAACTATCTTGGACTTCTGTGGAACGTACTAATACTTGGGGAAAAATCATAGTAGCTCATTCTTATTTGAGGGCCTAAATATGGATCTAGGTGCCTAACTTTAAGCACTGAGGTTTGGAAATTTTGGCCAGTGTATTTGCAATATCCTTTAAGTAACAAAAAAGGATAACAGCAGAGGTTATACCTATTTACCTGAATCCAAGACAGCTTTGAATTTAAGATAACCCTGCAATAATTAGGCTCTACATACGGAAAATTCTAAATTATGAATGTGTTATAGTGTTCCATGCATAGAATCTTATTATTGGAGGGTCATCTTAAATTTGTCCCCCTCCACCACCATGACAGTGGGGAAGCAGAGAAGAAATGAATGGCAGGGGGCAAGCAGCCTGCCCCCCTACCATTTGCTTCCCTGTTCTCTGCTCCCCTAGCCACTTACTCCCCACTGCAATGTGCCCCCACCCTGTGCCTACCATTACTTGCCCTCCCACCTAGTGTCTGCCCCCTATTCTGCCCCACCACGTGCCACTACTTCGCCTATATAGTAACTCCAGCTATAGCCTGGAGTATGGAGTACATGGTGGCTCTGATCCTGGCCATGCAGGTTGGGATTGGAGCTACTGCACCAACCTTGCTGCTCTGCAATATCTCCCTACCTGCTCCACTTCTCTCCCCACCCCATACCATGCAGCCTTGCCCATGTTCCCCTCACTCCTCACAGAATGATGTTGCCTTCCCCAGCCTTCTCCACCATATGCAGTCTTGTCCACACCATGAGCCAGAGCCAGTAGCAGCTTCCTGCCCTAGCTGTACTTGAATTCAAGATGAGCTTTCTTTTTCCTGCTGTTGAACAGCTTTATTTCTTTAAATTAGCTGTAATAGAAGGTATGTCTTACATTCAATAGTTTGTCTAACATTATCCAAACTATGCAGTTGGTTCAATAGAAGAAATCACCTGAAAAATCCTTGCCCCATAATAGAAGACTATCATGGGGGTAGATTAAGAAATTAAGGGAGAAAATGACATCCCATCAGCTTTCCCATTATTTTTCTGAAGGTGAGAGAAAAATCTTCTGTCCTTTAGACTTCATTTCCCCCCTCCCAAAACAAATTAAAGCAACTTAAATATGTAAGGTTTTCCCTGGTGTAAGAGAAGCTATTGAATATGAAACACAAGACACACCAGCAAGAATTCTCAGCTTGCCTGTGCAGACAAAAAATTAATTATTTTATATTTATGGTGGTAGTGACCCACAGGTTTTTCAAAGGAAGGCAGTCACATCTTGACAATGACAGCCGAATGTAGCTACTTTTCCTTGTCACCAGGTCTCTCAATGACAGGTCTAAGGAACTAGTAAAACAGTATGTATCTGACATGTTCTATCACCACCTTTTTTTTGGTGAGGAACTGAACAATAGATATGTTATGCAAAATTCATTATTAGGGAGAAATATTATCGGTACTAATAATGTGCTCTGAAAGTACACAAGAGGACTGTTGGTGCCTGCTAATTCATTTCAAGCAAATATTTCATAATTCAGACCTTTCAGAATGTCAGTTTTCAGCTTGAATGGCATGGCTGAAAAATAGCTCCCCAGAAAAGTGCTAAAATTATAATGAAACATTCCAAGACTTGTATGTATTAACTGCCCCATTCCTAAAATGTTGTTTTTAAAATGCTGTCTTTTAATTCATAGTTTATATTTTGCACCATTGCTTTTCAGAATTTTCCTAAATATGCCATTAAAGAATAGAGGCAACAAAGTAATATTAAGGCCATCAGTTAAAGTGAAATGTATAACTATGTAGAAATCAATACAATAGTGTTGGTATGTTTTTCTGGTTTACTAACAAATTGAGTCTCAGGCAGGCATGATGACATCTACTGATATCTCAGTGCTACAAATTATATTTGACATTTTAAAGCAGATTGCATGGCAGAGATGTTCAGTCAAATCCTGATCTCAGTTATATCAGCATAATTCCAGAGCAACTCCACTGCTGTTAGTGGAGTTACTGGTATAATTTAAATCCGAAAATGTTTTGTGGTTTCTAAAACCTCAGGCCTATGAAAATTACAGGCTACGTCTACATAGTACACGGCCCCCTGTGCCAGAAAATAAGGGTAACCCTAAACTTCATTGTTGGAAGCAAAACTACCAGAGACTGACTTGAGGATTTCTGCATAAGAACCAAGAATGGGATTGGAAAATTGACAACAGTATGCAATTCAGAGAGACTGCTACATGGTGTAGGAAGCACCTCACCCCAAACTGGATGGAAGAAGAAAGCATGTAGGCTCCTAGACATATATCAACAGCTTTGTGGAAGTTCTTGTCATAACCCTCCTCAGTTACCATTAGCCAAATCAGAACAGACAAGAATATATTGTGATACAAGTTCTCCACAAGAAAATATAGTTACATATACACTATGTTATGATGTTCATCACTTGCCATGCCCTGCCCTGCCCTTAAGTATTTTAGATAAAGTAACTGTGACGAGCCATTTCCATTAACAATGTGCTCAATTTATTAATCAGTTCTCATTTGAACAGGATCATGAAGAAGTATGACTAAAATATGCTAGCTGTTAACCAAAATTCAAAGAAAAAAACTCCATCCAATAATTGAAATACACTCCCAATCTCTCAGACAGGAAGAGAGGGAATAATCAAGATGGCAATGATCCTTAAGTTGTTCTGTATTAGTTTCTCTGATGTAGCAAATCATCAGACCCTCAACACTATCAATACCTCCCTTGAAATAAGACCTGATTTCCCTACGGAGGAATGCAACAGCAACAGTACACAATACAGGGTGGATTCCAAACACTACTTGAGAGCATGCTGATTTTGCAGTGATGTGTGGGAATAAAATGGGCCGATGGGCTGGCTTACATAGCATGGAATAAATTACTGGTATGGCTAACAGTATTGAGGTATTTTAATGTAAAGATTTACATAGGAAATGCCTCTATGGAGAGAACTCCTGAATGAGTAGGGTATACTGTCATTATTGATTAGCTCAAAGGATAAAACTAGTACAGGAAATGAAGGAAAATGGCCTTAATGGACCAAATTCCATTTTAATAGAAGTCTGTTGAAGTCAGCAGGATTACATCACGTATTGTTACTGAACCATTTATCCACTTCATCAGCTGTACTGTAATCTAGACAGTCACTGATTTATTTATTTGTTTGTTTTGTTTCTTTCAAATATCTTTAGATTAAGTGTTCAGAGCCATGATAAAGAACACCAGAAAGAGAACAATAGAGCATAGCTCCCCAAACAACATTTCAACACATTTTAAAATTATTTATGAAAATGGCATCAGATTGGGGTTGTGGTTTCATCCCAATAGTAAGTAAATAACAATGACACAGGAAGTCAATTCCAGTAGTATAGCACATAGATTGTGTGCAGATACTTAAGCATGAAGCTTTATATGGCAAGTGTACCTAAAACCTTACATGAGCTTAGCTGCCAAGTTTGCCTACTTATTTTGCTATATGCTAATATGACCATGCTATAACCAGTATGCCTACTGTATGCACATACATCCCATATATATGCATATGCTGGACATAGTCCCTGATCTAAGTACTTCTGGAAATTCTACTATTAATACTTCAGAAATATTATCCATAAACACTGTAGAATTTTAACAAAATTCATGGAATATTTGAAAAAAGGGACTGCTATAAAAACTGGATGCCTATTGACTCTGCCAAACAAGCCCAACAGGGAAAAGGAGTGTTATTCACAGTCATGGCCGTGTACATGAACAAGGTTGCTTATATTGTATAGTAGGTTAGAGATGGGATTTTCAGGAGTACTCAGCAAAGAATTATATTTTCATGGGAGTAGAGTTGCAGATTCAGGGTGCTTTTGAAAATATCATCTTTGATGTATACACATGATAATTTCAAATGGGACTGCACACTGGAGGCACTACTTCACTGTTAGGGTGGCTAGGAGCTGGAACCAACTTCCAATGGAAATGGTGCTTGCCCCTACCCTGGGGGTTTTCAAAAGGAGGCTAGGCAACCACCTAGCTGGGGTCATTTGACCCTGGCATCCTTTCCTGCCCATGGCAGGGGGTTGGAATTGATGATCTGCTTAGGTCCCTTCCGACCCTACCAACTATGAAACTATGAAACTGTATTTTAGTTCCAAATTGAGTTCCAAATTTTCCCAGACTTGGAAAATGCTTGGATATGGGTTTTTGATTTTGGCCCATCTCTGTGTAAAGTGAACAGATAGCACAGAAAACCAGAAGTAAGCTGGGGGAGGGGGGAAGCAGTGGGTCCAATCTGGGCCAGCAGGGGAGGGGGAGCAGGTGGGGTGTTTACACTAAGATGTAGCCTAGAGTAGCTACAACTTAGAGCAACATGAGTGGGGTAGCATGGATCAGAGAAAGTCCTGCCCTGGAGTGGTGTAACTTTAAGCTGCATAACAAGTGCTTAAAAGCAGTTTCAGGTGTTAATATGCAGACCATCCAGGTGTTAGCAGCTCCAGGAGCCACCCAAAATTACTGTTTAAAAAGGCCCTACATCACTTTTGAAAATGGTTTTTAGAAGCCTAAATCATGGAGATGCTTTTTAAAATGTTACCAACTGTCTATATGCTACATATTTTGATTAGATCGGGGTGCTCAACCTCTGACCCATGGGCCACATGTGACCCATGGAGTCATGGAATCTGACCTGCAGGGCTCCCACCACATCAGAAAATTTGGCAGCAGGGGAGCAGTGGCCATTAGTATGACCAACCTTCCCACTCTGCCAAATTTCCAAAACCTAAGCCCCACATGACTGATTGGAGTCAGGCTGTGTCCCCTTCCCCTGATGGGCTGGGCCATGCCCCCTCCCTCCACATATGAATCAGGGCTGGGTTGTAGCTGGTCCATGCCCCCTCCCCACAATGGGGCTGAATTGGGGACAAGCCACACCCCCTTTTCCCCAGGGGCCAGGTTGGGAACAGGCCATGCCCCCTTTCCCCCCAAAGGGCTAAGCCACACTTCCTTTTCCCTGTGGGGCTGGGTTGGAGCTGAGCTGCCCCTCTCCATGTGGCTGGATGGTGCACACTGAACCCTACCTGGGCACTGGATTGGGACCACTGGCCAGATCCAGTGTGTAGATGAAGCAGGCCCATGGGGGGAAAAGGCTGGACTAGACAGATGCATGATTCATGCACTGGACTAGGCAGATACCACTGGACTAGACAGATGCATGATTCATTTTTATTTAAACTGGTTTATTTTGTTTTAACAGTGAACAACAATTCTATCTAGGGCTAGGTACAGACATGACATATATCACACTTTAAGCAGGCAGAAAGAGCTTTAAAGCTGTAACTGAACAGACATTCTTAAAGTGTTTTAAAAATGGCAGATCCCACTCTAAGTTAACCCTGGATGGATGTGTACTAACAAAGTGCTTTCTGTTAATGCAGTCCGACTGTGCCAGACCCCACTGAGTGTAATTAGAGTGTAATTGCCACCATCTCAGGTGGCATTGCACAGGGCTGCACCCAAGCCTGGGCTGGCCCCGCCCCCTCAGCTGTCATTGATCCAAGTCAATGACAGCCTCTGATTCCAGCCTGGTGCATTGCCATGCTGGGGGAGGGGGTAGAAGGGGTTGGGGAATGGAGGGGGTTCTGTCCGTGCAGCCACTCTGGCCATGCAGTGCACCACAGCCCAGCTCAGGCAGGGTGGGAGGCAGGGAGTGGGAGGGCTGTGGAGGAAGGGCTCCAGGTTTTCTATCCCCACAGCTGCCCCTGCTAGGTCATAGCACAGAGCAGCCCAGGCTGAGGAGCTATGGGGAGAGGGGTCCAGGGTTTCTTCCCCCCGGCAGCAGCGGTGAGCTGCTACCTGACTAGAGGGGCTGTGGGGGAAGGGCTCTGGGGGGGGAGGGGTCTCTCTCCCAACAGGTTCCCCTCCCAGGCTGCACTGTGGTACAGCCTAAGTGGGTAAGTGAGGGGGGCTGCAGGGACAGGGTCTGGGGTCTCCCCCTCCCCTCCCCCAGCCACTGCTGACAGTCATCATCTGGAAGGGGGCAAGGCTAAAGAGACAGGCCACCCAGGCAGCCTCATGGGAGGCATGCAGGAGCGTCCCCCAGTAGCCAGTGTGGGCAGCTCCGAGCACCTGCCACCAAACAGTGAATGTCTGCCTCAAAATCAAACGAGGGCAGTCAAAATGTTTTGAAAGTTTCAAAATGTTTTGAGTTTCGAAGCTGAGGCTGGGCTTGCCTGCAGGGAAACAGAAAGTAAGGAGAGGGAGGGGGGAAAGTGGGAAAGGACACAGTGAGGGCATGCCTTAACACATGCTGGAGAAGAAGCTCTTGCAGGAGAGGAAAGAAAGACTCTGTCAGTTTGGCTGCTTGAGATGCTGCTGATGCTACTGTGCTGCTGCTCACTAAGTTATTATTTTATCTGTTGTTATATAAAGTGGTGGACTGGACTGAAACTGTAGGGGAGGAGGAGACCTCATTGAGGCACGCTACTGTGTCATGTAGAGGCCCCAGCACCAGTGAGGGTGCGCTTTAACACACACACAGTGTCACACATCTCATGAATTTTGCTTGTCAGCAGCTTGAGGTGCAGTTTCCCAAGAAACCCCTGCACCTACCTCCTTGAAACCTGGCAGGCTTCATGGCCTCAGCAGGGGCTACCATGCCTGCTGTTTTCAACCCCCTGTGCCTTCACATTTACAAGTGACATGAGTTTTGCTTTCAGGAATTTGAGGTGCGATTTCCCAGAACCCCTACACCAATCTCCTTGAAACTTGGGAGGATTCATGCCCTCAGAAGGGGCTACCATTCATGCTGTTTTCATCCAATTCTGCCAAAAAATGACAATGTTATAGGCAGTTTTGTGCTTCCTCATTATAGCCTATGGGCCAACCACTGAAACAGCGAAACAGTTTTGATGAAACTAAATGGAACAGGGCTTTTAAAACAAAATGAAACTCAAAACGAAACACTGTCCCATCAAAATCGTGAAATGGAAGTCTAAACAAAATGGTGCTATTTCACATAGCCCTAATGCTTATATAGAAATGAACTGTTGCTGCAGGTATGCTATGTGTGTTCAATAATACTTATGTAAGAGGACGTGATATTAACCCCCTTCTCCAATCCAGCTTTTTGGGTTTTTTGGTTTTTTTTTAAACAGGACCGTCTCTTTCCTTTAATTTTGGCATTATAGAAATAAAACAAAAATGGGAACAAATGCTTGTTGTTAGTCTGGACACCTGCCAAAGCTCCGTCTTTTACAAAGAAAATCCAGCAAATGACAGCAAATGAGAGGTAGACAAAAAGATTCTAGAAGGAAGGATTGCAAAGGGAAGGTGGGGATTAAACTGTCAGTTGCCACCACAAAATTGTTGGTATTTTTTTTCTTCTTCTAAAATGTCATTATTAAAGGAACAAGGCAGGTAGCCTGCAATCTTGACAAATGTAGGGCTGGAAGGAACCTCAAGAGAACAGCTCTCCCACCATGAAAGCTGGATAGAGCTATGAACTGGCTTTGTTAATTCTATACATGCTTGCAAAGCAGGTACAGTTATATTTCCTTTATACAGAAAGTAGCTCCTTAGTGCTGGTTAATGCCAAGGAATTGTTTTCCTCTTTGTAAAAAAGAAAGTTAAAAAAAATATTCCTAAAGCAGAAAAGAGTTCTTTGTCAGCCACTGGTGCTCAGATACAACCTTGCAACAACAGTTAAAAGCAATATGGACCCATTTTACCAACATTGAAGCCAGTATAAAGGCTCACATTGCTTTCAATGGGAGGGGGATTGGACTTGGTGTATACAAAATGAAAGAAAAGGAAGTTAGAATATTTTATATATTCTAAGAGTCCATTAAAAGCAATGGAAAAGTAGAAAAAAATGATGGAAAATACAATGAAAAGGGACTATTTAAAATAAGATAATTTAAGAATTTTAATTACTATCTCCTCTTCTGTCTTAGAGCTTTGTCTGAAATCCTCACAGGACACCTGGCTGCACAGAAATAATAATATTAGACATTGGTTGGCTGATTAAATCAGCTCCTATCGACATCAGGATTTTTCTATCTTTTTTTTAAAAAGTAAATGTTTGTATTTTATAAGACTTTGCTTTGATGATATTGAAAGCTTGTTAAGAATGCTAGTCATTATTCAGTCCAAGCCTTGTTGTTATACGTTAGTTTTTGGTAGCTTTTATTTAAGTGCCTTATAAATATCATTATTAAAGAGAAGTGCTTTCTTCAAACAGAGCTGGGGATAGTGGCAAGGGACAGGGGTTTCTGTGGCATTCATTTTAATAAGTCTTTTACACTTAAGTCTTGACCTTTCATTTATAAGATAAAAGTATGTTTGAGAAAGGGAGACTCCCTGAGTTATTAATAGCCTACTTAATAATTCTTCTTTCCTTGGCACTAATAGTTTAAGAGATGTTCTGAGACATTCCAATGAGTTATATAAATGTACTGTGCAGGACTTGAAACCTGCATATGCCCATTTTTTTGCTATGCTGCTATGATTTCCTGATATATTCTATTAGATAGAGTTTTCAAATAGTACCAACATTACTTCTATCCCACTACAGAGATGTAAACAAAACGGGCACATCCAGACGAGCACGGATGTGCCTCTTGCAGTGTCTCAAAGCTGTTTGAGACACTGCAAGAGGCACACTGGAACAAAAAAAAGTTCCCCACACTGCATATTTGCAACGCTGACTCTAAATTTGATACCTGAGAATTCAGGTATAAAAAAACCCCACTGAAAAAAGCAGGACAGGGCACAGTCACAGATTCTGCCCTGAGGCAAACCAGCGGTGGTTCCTCCAGGGACGCTCTGGTATCCGGCCAGAGTTCTTTATGGTGCTTCTGCTACCCCAAAATGCACCCTTAGCATGAGGGGCAAACAGAAGTGGGGCAAGGCTGCAGTGGGACCCAGCCTCGGGCACTGTCCTAGGTAAGCAGGGACAGGGGGTGGGAGAACTGTGTGGTTGGGGTTGTGGGGTGTGTGAGTGGGTTTGTGGGGAATGGTGGGGGGTGTTTGGGGAGTGGTGGGATTATGTGGGGGGATGTGGGAAGTGGCGGGGGAGTGTTGCCATGTGCCCGCCCCTCACCCTCTGTGATGCCAGCTTCACCATGCCTGTGGCAGTGCTGCTGGACCCACAGTCTGCGTGGGGAGAACAGGCCTGGTGGGACCCGACCCTGCCTGGATTGGCCTGCTAGCACACCTTTGGATAGGACCAGGACATGTGGCTCTGGGATGTGTGGCTCCTGTCCAAAGGCACATGCTAGCTAGGTAGGGCAGGCTGCATCGTGTCTGGCTGGGCCCATTCTCCAAGAGGGTCAGGCAGCAATGTATGGCCGCGGGGCTGTGCCTACAATGGGACATGGTGCATTGCCACCTGACCTTCATGGAGAATGGGCCCAGCCCAGTGTGACCCAGGCTAGCTAGTGCATGCCTTTGGACAAGATCCACATGTCCTGGTCCTGTCCAAAGGCATGCTAGTGAACCATGCCATGCCGGGTCAGGTCCCACCATGCCCATTCTCCCTGCACAGACCACGGGTCCAGCAGCATTGCTGGGGGGGCAGGCATGTGGAATCCCCCCACAAACCCCACATCTCCCCCATACCCACCCACACCACTCCCACATCCCCTTACATCCCCTACATCCTCCCACCCCTCTCCTGTAAACCCCACCCCACCCACACCCCCTGCATCCTCCTACACCACCCCCACAACCATTCTCCCTGCACAGACCACGGGTCCAGCAGCATTGCTGGGGGGGCAGGCATGTGGAATCCCCCCACAAACCCCACATCTCCCCCATACCCACCCACACCACTCCCACATCCCCTTACATCCCCTACATCCTCCCACCCCTCTCCTGTAAACCCCACCCCACCCACACCCCCTGCATCCTCCTACACCACCCCCACAACTTCCCACCCCCTCCTGAAAACCCCACGTTGGAGATACTGGTAGACTTCCAAATTGCTTTAAAATTGTAAATATATTAATAAAACATCGCTCAACTGATCTCTCTCTCATATATATATATATATATATAGTGCTCTTTTGTTTTAATTGTTTGAGAACATGGATTTTAGAGTATTTTAAAGAGTGAATTTGGGATTTTTATACGAGAATTTGCAGTTTTTAAATAGGGAACACCAGGATTTCTGCTAGTGAGGCAGGTGGCAGGATCCAGGCAGAAAAGCCTGCTCAGGGCTGGCACTTAGGGCCCAGCTGGAGGGCAAATGAGATGGCTGACCTCCTGGTGAGGACATGCTTTGACAGTTCAAAGCAGGCCACCATGCTGAGAACATCTTCTGGGCACAAGCTGCCCAGATGGCAGGGTGGGAGCATACATGGCAGCAGTGCTGCACAAAGACCAACTATGCGGCCATGGCCCACTGGCAGCTGGCCCAAAGGTGCAGATGCCTCTGCTGTGGCCATGCAGTCCCCATCTAGGTCTGGCAGATGCGTAGCCTTGGGGCTACATGATGTCACAGGTGGGAGCAGATCCCACTGCCAGACTGCTGCAGTGGGTAGAGGGTGCAGGGAACTCTAGGTTAGGGCTGCCTTAGCAGTCCAGCTGGCACAAGGGGCTAGTGTCCCCAGATACCAATTGGCCGGGCCCCAGAAGCTCCTATCTATTTGTTTCATTCAATTATTAAAGGCCCACCTGGATAACGAGGAACCCCTACTGCATGGGGGCTAATGGATGAATGACCCCAGAAGCTCCTGGGAGCAAGTAGCCCTGAGCTGCTTGCCAGGGCAGCTTTTTTTACTGCTCGGGCCAGCACAGGTGCTGGCCCCAGGCTCTAGCTCCCCCGGCTGTAAATCTGGGAGGAGGTGGGCAAGGTCATTTTGCCCCAAGTGGCACAACTTGCTCCACACCAAAGTGCATGTCAAGGCATGTGCACTGAGGCAAAAATCCCCAGCATAAATTTGTGCCTCTCCTATTTGAGCTGCTGCAAGCGCACATGCCTGCATGTGTGGATGTGCCCAACATGTTATCTTCTGGGGATAACAAGAATAAAAATAAATAAAAAAATGAGAGAGAATACTTAGAATGCAGTAGTATAGACATATTCAATGTCCCTAGTAGGAGCTGAAGAGATTACTATAAAAATAGTCAAGACCAGGATGGGAGAAAGTAAACATTTACATTTTATGCATGGGAAACTGGGGCATATTGAGATTAAATTATTTGACTAAGGTCAGAAAGGAAGTCCATGGGCACATGTACACTACTTCCACCATGGTCTTAAGGCTGAAAAAGCTAAAAAGTAACCCCTACTCACTTATTCCCACCCTACACACTGCAAAGCTGGAACTGGAGCAATGAGGATAGTCCAGACACCTCACACACCACCTGTCTCAAGTCCTCTGTCTCTTGTGTGTTTCAGAGCATGAGCAGGACATATCCTCAGAGCATCCTTACACTCTCAGTTCCAGCTTTGCAGTGTGTGTAGTGGGACCGGGTGAGTGGATAGAGCTTAGTTTTTGGTAGCAGTCTCAAGACTGTTGCAGAGTCAGTGTAAAAGAGTTAGGGGATGAATCCAGCTGTCCCAAGCTTTGGTTCAGTACCCTGAATGTCATTACTACATTTTGGGTGCAGACAGAAGTGACAATTTTTGCCCAATCTGGCCGCAGAAAGAAGCTTAAAGCTGTGACTAAACACAAGTGCACAGCTGCAGACAGCTTCAAAAATGGCTGATCAGGTGAAAATCTGACCACTCATTATATCAGAAGTCAGATGAAGACATTTCAAAATAGAGTGTCTATAACTTATGTCTGCGCTACCTGACAGCCTCCAACTGTTTTCAGAATGGGAAGGGGGAAAGGGAGTGGAGGGAGTTTGGTCTTGTGGTTTTTCAGCCTCCATTGGAGGTGGGGTAGGTGTATTGGAGACCTCTATGGTGGGGGGACTCCAATTTACCTACTCCACCCTCCACCACTGGCTGGCTCTGCTCCCTTTCCCTCCTCCCATTCTGAGAACTTTGCAGCCATTACAAGGGAGCAGAGACCATTACTAAAGGAAACCAGCTGTAGGCTGGCAGCCAGCAGCTAGATTCCCCTCCCCACTTGGACCAACAGTGAACTTCTGTTTCTTCCAGGGGATCGTTTTAACTAGAACTCTTCCTGCAAAGCATTCTCAGTTACAGGGGTGATCTATACTTCTGTCTGCACCCTTTGTCTCTGAGAAAAGGATGTTGTTAACCCATGTCATAGAATTGTAGAAAAGTAGGGTTAGAAGGGACCTCAGGAGGTCATCTAGCCCAAACCCCTGCTTAAAGCAGGACCATCCTCAACTACATCATCCTAGCCAAGGCTTATTCTAGCTGGGTCTTAAAAACCTCCTAAAATGAAGATTCCACAACCTCTCTGGGTAACCTATTCCAGTGTTTTACTACCCTCCTAGGGAAAAAGCTTTTCCTAATATCTAACCTAAACTTCTCTGGCTGCAACCATTGATTCTCATTCTGTCATCTGATACCACTGAGAACAGGTACTCCATCCTCTTTGGAACCACCCTTCAGGTAGTTGAAGGCTGCTTTTAAATCCCCCTCAATCTTCTCTTCTCCAGACTAAATTAGTCCAGTTCCCTCAGCCTCTTCTCATAAGTCATGTCCCCAGCTCCCTCACCATTTTTGTTCCACTCTGCTGGACCCTCTTCAATTTGTCCACATCCTTTCTGTGGGGGGGACAGGAGCACAACTGGACACAGTACTCCAGATGTGGCCTCACCAGTGCCAAAGAGTGGGGAAGAATCACTTCCTTTGGTCTGCTGGCAACACTCACATGCAATCATGTCCTGCCTGAACTTTGAGGTCACATCATAGCACTGATATCTTAAATAGGGCTCCTTCATCAAAATCAGAAACAAATAAAGCCCCACATTTGGGTAATCTCACTATCCTCTTCTTGTCCTAAAATCACATACTACAGTTGCCTTCTTTCACCCCTTCTTGTAACTTCTACAGATGTATTTTTTTTGAAATTTTAAAAAGACCTAATAAGATAAAAAATGCCAGCTAAAATCTTCATCTAAGCTATACTGCTGGTCAAACAATGACAGCACATGAAGTTGTAGACAAAGCTGAGGTATCCACATGGGCTTGTGTTGTGGCTGATTTCCAGTTCTCTGACAAGAATGGTATCTGAAAAATCTCCCTAAACAATCATAGTCCCTATCCTGAGGCAACAGCAACCAAACTAGTCATTGCACAGTTGGGTTCCGATTCACTCAGTCACTCCCTTTCTTACTGAACCTATTTGGTCAGTACAAAAAATGGAATGAAATAATATTGGCTTTGTTTGCTTTGCCAGTATCTCTTCATAAAGATACAAGCATCAGAGATAACATGTCCCATTCCTCTTCTATAATTGTTTTCATTAATTGATTACTTAATTAATTCCAAACTACAACCCACCCATCAAAGTGATCCAGTGGGATTTAGTGTTGCAGGAGCCAGTCATGTATGCCCTTTTTAGATAGGTCTAAGTGCATGTTTTCTCTATTTCACTTTTTTAAAGGAGATTATAATCTGGGTATGAAGATGAAACTAACAGAGATATTTCACTTAGGGCCTCAGGCTGAACTTGGACCATGGTCCCAAGTGTAAATGAACAATGACAAAATACAGCACGGTAATAGAACAGTCACCTCCTCTTTGACTAAGAATGTGCTACCTGGAATGAGCAACCTGCTGGCAAATGCAGTGAAAACACCTGGCATCTACCAATTGCATATGATAAAATATCGTCTGTACATTTTTTTTAACAAAGGAAGATCATTTTCCCAAATGTTAAATTTTCTGTTTTTATTGAGTTCATTTCAAATGATCCCCTGCTTTTATTAGCATTTTCACCCCCTTGAAAACCATGTGTCTTCTGTATGTTCCAAAATGTCTTTTCATGCTTTTCTCCTCTTGATGGAGAGCAGTAATTTCAATTTTGCTAACATCAGTCCTTTGTCCATTGTAGTATCTTAAGGTGTAGCTGGTCATTTCTTTTGCCCTGTGAGGATATGTTACTTTTCAGACTGCTTCTTGGTTTTTAAATGGATACACTAAAAAAAATTACATGGCAGCAGTGGTCCTGAGCTCTCAGTCAAATCTGAAGACCTCTGTGCTAAGCACTGTACAAACACCTTGCTTACCAGGCCATGCCCCACAAAACCTGCAAAATGCTCAGCTTCCACAGCTCTCATTGCCCAGGATCAAAACATTGCCCAGCATCTTGCAGGATTTAAGTCCCATACTACAATTTCTCTCTCAGAGTCCTCAGGCCACATCCTGGAACGTGTACATTTTTTAAAAAAATCTGTGCAAACTAGATGCAAAGTGCTACTCAGCAAGATTTGTGATTGGCAGAGCTTTACATCCACTTTGAACTCACAATATGCAGGGGCTCATGACTACATATCACAGACAGCAGTGGGCATTTAGGTTAGGAGCACAAGGATTTTAAAGCTTGAAACCTGGAGAGAAGTATTTATCTACCCACTGGTGAATTTGAGACAAGCATACTTTCTGATGTGTGTAGGTCAGAAACTGAAGCTATAAATATCTATTCGAGCACTGGCTGAATTGGGAATTTTCTTGATTAAAAACAATGTGAAGACTACAGGATCTGGCCCCACGAGCGGTGCTCAGGAAAGCCTGGTTGTCAGCATTTGGGCCAAGCCATCAACTTCCGTCTGCTTAAAATAAAGTCATTATCATGAAACCCACAGCAGTGCCTGCTTCTGATGCAGTCACTGATTGAAACCAGAATTAAAGCTAAGCCTTTCTTGGTTCCTGCTTCTAATTTAACTTCCCAACCTTGTTCTTTCTGGCTGTAAACATTTTTCTATTCTGCACCCAGAGACAGTTCAAAGTTTTCAGCTTATCATACCCAAATAAATTTTTGGCTAGGAGCCTGTTCTGTCTCTTGATCTTGCAGATAATTGGTCTGGCCCTGCATTTGTTCGTTATTAAAGGGTACCGGAGGAAATGTTCTTTAGGCATTTTTAAGTGTAATCATGGGGAATCTTGTCCCAGGATATTTTTCCTTTTATATTTCATTTAATATTTACATTGTGATAGTATACAAAAGACCCAACAAAAATAGGGACCCTAGGGATTGTTGAAACACAGATGTTTACACGGCCCCTTCCCCAAAGAGATAACTGCCTAAGAACAGCTTATAAAAGGCTTATCTGAGCAAGAACAATAAACCTGGGAAGCAGTGAAGCCATCACTGCAGTGGGTAATCTTATTTGCTTGCATTAAACTTACTTTATTCATATCTCTGACTAGTGATATCTTACTATATATCCAATTAGCTAGCATAGAAATGAATATTTTCTGTGCAAGACTCATAGGAAATCTTACAAGATCACTTCTTGCACTGATTTTGGAAAGCTGAAGTTATTCCCTGCTAAAATGATTAGTGTGGTAAACGAATGAGATCACCTACTGAATAAGAGCTCAGCCAAGGCATACTCTTATAACATGATCTCATACTGGCTTGGCTTCAGGAATGTCCCCCTGAGAGTTTTATAAAATTGTTCATCCAATTGTTATATGCAGCCTCTGTTCGGATAGGAAATGGGGCTGACAAAATCAACTAAAAACAGCCTAGAGATGTCAAAAACAATATTTTAAAAGTGTTTGAACTGGGATATCTTAATACATACTGTTTTGTTGCAAATACAACAATAATAACAATGCTACTATTAATAATAATAGTAATAAAACCATACTTCTTTTATATGTTAATTCTTTAAACATAAAGGGAATTTATTAATTTCAGC
>NW_005842446.1:517169-532720 GCF_000455745.1 Alligator sinensis
AAAAGGGACTTAACAATACTCTCATCTGTGAATTCAGCCCTAGACCCAAATAAAGCAGAACTCCTGAATACCTCCAGAATCTGAAATCTCAGCCATGTTTTCCAAATGGGATCGGAGGCACAAAGAAAATAGGGAATAGAGTTTTTAAAGGTGGAAATGGGCACCTCTTTAGATTTTCAGAAGCACTTAAGCACTTTTGAACACCTAATTAGGTTCCAAAGAACTTAAAAAATAATCTAGCTCTGCATGATTTACCCAAGATCACCTTTGGGCTAAGTACAGACAGTCAAAAACCCCGAGGCTGAATTGATTCAGTCTTTCCAGGTTAGTCTAAGCTGCAGAGATAAGCAAATAAACACACATGTACTTTTCATTCAGGAAATGCAGCCACATGCCTGCAGTGGCTCAAGCCAGAAGCCAGGGGGTGCTAGAGCATGCCGGCCAGCTACTGCCAAAGGGGAGGCAAGAGAGAAAGCCCTCCAAAACTTCCCCCCATGCCACCCCATTCCTGGGACATGGTCAGGCCCCAGCCCATGCTCTGCCTAGGGTGGGGGGTTAGAGGGGACAGGGGAAGATAATGGCATTGAATTCATAAACGCTTAAACAAGAATAGTTCTTTCTCTGAAAAACTATAAACTGAAGAACTATAAACACAGCATGGGCTATGTGTTAACTTACTCTTCCTGCTGCCCCCAAGGTCTCTGGGATTTGCAGTCCAGAATCAGAGCAACAGGATTCTACAGGGTTGCTCATCACTTCCTCTTCCTGCTTCCAGGTGCCTCTTGGACTTGTAGTCCCCAGTCACAGCCAGCAGGGCAGGGCAGCTCTGTATTCAGGGGAAGGTGAGTTTAACGTCCCTCCCTGGCCCTAGTCCTCAGCCAGGGTTTGTCTCTGGGGCAGTAAACTGGCCAGTGAGCCAGCCCTCACTGCTCCAGCTAGGGAGCAGAGGGGTGGGGCCAGCCCTGGTCTCTAGAGCAAACAGCACAGTCCAGGACTGAAAAGCATGCTGGAGGACTCTGATTTAACTTAAACTAGGAAGGGGGTCTGGAACAGAAGTTTCAAAAATTGGTTTGACATAAATCAGTTAAGTCTGATATTACATTCATCCAGGTGTATCTTAAACCAGTTTCAGCCTTTTTGAAACTGGTTTATGTGCACTGAACTTCTTTTCTGTTACAGGTCTAAACCAGTTTCTGATCACTGAAACTGGTTTATGTGTAATTTCTATCCCTAGCCTTGATGACTATGACAAACCAGAGGATATGACAACTGAACATGGAGACTGTAGATATTGGCTTTCTGAGTAGACCTTTGAACCCTGTAATGCATCCTTTGACCTGGGCAACTCACTCTATAAGATAGTCACATCATCAAAATTATTCTGAAGCTAAAGAAAAATTCATTTGTTCATAAAAAGTCATGCGCTAAAGATACTGGAGGTACTGTAAGGAATAAATAAGAAGGAAAGAAAACGTGTTTGGTTTGCGGGGTGGGGCAATAGTGGAAGAAAAAGAGGAAGCAACAGCTATGGGCTTTGCAGCATAGGCTTTGAAAGCCTTTCTGTGAGAGTGAAGCATATGGCATTATTTACTTTTAGCAGTTCATCTCCAGCAGTGACTGTACAATTGGTAAGCACCTTTGACTGGAAGAGCAGGCAGTGATGCTGCTGCTAACATGCAAAGTATTTCATTCCATAATGAATTTTTAGCAATCCCATTTAAGTCTCTCTTAGTGGCTCAGTAATAGATCAGATCTATAAACTGTTATTTAAGTCAGTTGAGATGTGAACTACTGGTTTGTTTGCTAAAAATACCACCAAAGGACACTGCTTCCAAAGTAAACAAATGGAGTTTTTATTCTGCCCAATATTCTTCTAAACAAAATTTATCTAACCCACAGTCCTGGCTGCAAATTGTCAGCATACTACATTTTCTTCCACTCTACCTGTAGGCTTGCTGACAGCCTCAATGGCTTTTCAAAGGTCTATTTTGTCTTTCTGCTCAGCTGGATGGTCAAGGCAACCAAGGGTCCTCACACTTTTATATGTGCCTCCCATTTAGGAAGTATGTGATATCTATCTTTTGTGCATGCACCTGAGAATGAATGCAGACACACTCTCACTCCAACACTCCTAACTACCAGCAAGCACATCAGGATCTTGTTGATTTTCCCAGTATGCTGCAATTCGCCACAGCCATATTCATTTGCCATACACAATCACAGAACAGGTGGCAGAAGAGTGAACCTGCCTGTTTTGGGTACTAATCCAAGGGGGGAGTTCTGCTAACAAAAGCACTCAGTGAGTTTGGATGATTTTTATTCTGCACCAGATGGTATGAAAGGCACTCTTGGTTGTATGTGGCTTCAGCAAATCTGTGTGCACATGAGTAAAAGATGTGGGGGGGGGCAGTGTTTATTTCTAATTTTGTTTTAATAAAATTACCTTTTTTCAAATCTCTTTCACTTGTTTGGACATATACTATATTCAGTTCTGTGGGCCAGATTCTCGGCTGATATAAACTGGCATAGTTCCTCTGAATTCAACAAAGTAAAGTGGCAGAGACATTTTTGGCCCAAGGTCACTAAAGAAACCCCAGCTTTTAAACACTGCTTTGGAATCTACCTTCCATGCAGAGCAAACAGGATGTCCCATTTTAAATCACTAACAAGGCACATCCTGTAAACTGCATTTTACTCAGCTGACCTGAGAGAGAAAACATGTTGGGACAGACTCTCAGGCATGATAAAGCTGCTTTGCTTCAAGTCACAGCTAAAACTCCCTCCAGACAGGAATCTTATGCTGACTCCATAACACCTGCTTCCCCTGCCTGTCCATAGAGGGACATAGCAAGGACAAGGAGGAAAAAAGAAGGTGGGGCAGAGTTGTGGGAAGATTGGAGCTAGAACAATTCAGAGCAGCCCTTAGCATTTAGCAGTTGCAGCCTCAGAACTAGAGACCAGGATATCAGGTTAGAACTAACATTTCCCCACTTCCCATCTCTCCATTGAGGATAAGCTTGGCACAATTGACAATGTGGCTCTAATTTTATTTTATCAGTCAGGTAAAATTATCTGGTTAAATAGACCAAAAACATATGAATACATGCAAACCTGACTGTTCCCGCACGGCATTGCATTGGCAGTAGGCAGTGTGTTGTTTTTTCTCAACATACTAGTTGTTCATTGACATCTACCTGCTGTCAAGTGGTTTCTAATGCAAAAGATGGAGGTGAAAGCTGAAACCCACTTAGGTTGCATGGACTGAGTAAACAGTGCACAAAATTGTTTGGGAACATCTGTTGTTCTCAAACCTGCAGATTTGCTTTTTTTGGTGTCTGTGACACCCCTTCTATTCATGTTAATTTATGTTCACAAGAATGTCTGCAGAAACCTCCTGTGACTGGATTCACAAGTGCAAATGCTAGAATCTTCTAGCTACAAAAAGGTTGGCTAGTCGGGGTGTGTGTGTGTTTATGTGCACATACCCACCCATCCTCACATATTTATATTACATATTTTATAAATTCAGTGTAATAGTGTGGGTCAAAATGATCTATCATTAGAACCATAGAATCATAGAAAAGCAGAGATGGAAGCCCTATTAAAATCCCTGCCAGAAGCAGGAACATCCCTGTCAAAACCATCTTATACAAAACCATTGTATAACCTGTTCATAAAAGTACACAGTCAATCCTCATGCAACCACAAGGCATAACACCCTAACCTGTCACAAGTAAAGCAGGGGGACAGCAGTAGCCAATATCCTGCTGCTACAAGAGGTGCTAAAATACGCTTGAGAGATCCAAGGAAAAGGTCCATCCCCTTCACCACAGAAAGAAGGACCCCTTGCACCCCGCCACAGTCTGTACCAATTTGACCATGGGGTAAAATTAAAATTCCTTCCTTACCAAATATGGTGATCTATCTAACCCTGAAAGGAGGGGCAAGGCCCTCGAGCCAGGAACCTCTGAGTTTGCATCCCAGCAGGAGTACTGGCATATCCCAGTCAAAATCCTGCCTTGGGTGCAGCAAACCCCCAATGCTTTTGAAGAAGACATCGCCCCTCTCCCCCCTGCCCCTACCTTGACATATGCAGCAGAAGGAAGGGGAGGGGGGAAATCCTTCCTGGCCCCCTGTTCCCGATGCTACCTGCTCTCAGTCAGCCATCTACACATGCATTACTGTGCAGGAACTACTCTGCAGTTAATTTGCTACCTGCATTTGTATTTGCATTTGAATTTGCATTTGCATTAACTGCAGAGTAGACCAATTTACTGTGCAGTAAGCTTCTGCAGATTTAGACAGTGACACTTACTGAGCAGTAAATTGGTCTACTGCACAATAAAGCATCTTATGTAGATGCACCCCTTTATGGCAGTTATTTAAAGGTTCCTATTATGTCCTCTTCTTTTCTGCAAGCTGAACATGCCTATTCCCTTCTGCCTGTCCTAGCCTGACTTGTCTTCCAAGCCCTTTATTATTTTTTTGCCTACCTCTGGACCCTCTCTAACTTCTCCATGTCCTTTTAAAAATGTGGAGCCTACAACCGTACTTTAAATGAGGCCTAACCAGGGCCAAGTAAGAGGCACTATCACCTCCCAGGTTTTGAACTTAATGCTTCTGTTGATGCATTCCAGAACTGTATTTGCCTTTTGTGCAATAGTCCAACGATGATTCAAATCAGCTACATCCTGGAGACAAACCAAAAACTTAGAGTATATCAATGCAGGACCACTCCATCAACAAGCACATGCTTATTTAGACTTCAAACTCATGCTTGCTTCCGTGGCTGGGGGTATAGATTAAAGCCCAAATTATGCTTTAGCTCAGGCTGGAATTCACCCACTTAGCAGTGTGATTGCAGTAAGACTTCACTTTCATACAGTCTTTCATTGTCCAGTTCACTGCATATCTGCCCCCCTTCCCCAGAAGAATAAGTCCTCCTGAAGTTGATTAGGAGAGAATCACAGAATGTCTCAGCACAAGAAATCATGGGATACATTGGATATCCCCCCGGATATATATGAGTCAGTGCAGAAACATGTAGTCACAGCAATGCAGGCAGAATTTAGCTGTGTGGACTTTCATACACTGGCAAGGTTAACCCCAAGCTCTCGCACCCACCCAAGTCTTAGTCACTGGGCCTAATAAGGCAGCAGTCCCTAGAGATAATTCTTTGGAAAGTGTCTTCGATTTGTCTTGCTCAGGTGAAGTGTCACCACTGCAAAGCCATACTGGTATAGCTGCATTGGCCAGCATGTCAGGCTGCACTTCAGCAGACTACCTCATGACTTAGTGCTGTGTGTGGCTCTTGTAAGAATGTATCTGCAGTGCACTGGGGGAGGAAAGACATATCTACGAGGAAATGCTTGTATTTTGCCAACTCAGCAAATTAAATTGCTGGGGGGAAGGCCCTCATCTTACTCTGGATGGTGAACTCTTCCAGCTGTTAATGTAAATCACATTTTGGAAAAAAGCAAAAAAGAAAGAGGAGTCAGATGCAGGAGATGAGACATGGTGGAAAGAATTTGAAACAGTGGCTTGCTGCCCTGAGAAGGCTGTGAAGTGCCTTCCTAAGAAGATCATGCAGGCTGCATGCAGATACCGAACAGTGGAGACAGCTGATACAAGCTTGGGTTTGGCTGACAATATCATCACAGTGCAAACACTGAGCAAATCCTCCCCTTTCCAAAGATAATCCAGCAGAGATGTATTCCTGAAAAATAAAGAACTTTCCACGAAGATTCTTCCACAGAGCAGTTCATTGGTCTTACCAGAATGTCCGTGTGTAGACATGTGGACAGAGGTACTGTTTCCCGGTCCACCTCACCTGTTGAGTAGGCCACAGGACCTATGCGTGGGTCAAGGAATCAAAGCAAGTAAAGAGCCCCCTCCACAGCTGTCCTGGCAGTTAACAAGCTCACCTCTGCTTCCTGTAAGTTTTATATCTGCTGCTTCTGAAAACATCTGTCCCTGTAAACATATTTACTGGAGTATTCTTAAGAAGTGAACACAAAAGGTGCACAAACAAAACTGGAACAAACTTGGTTACTCATCTGAGCCAATATTTGCAGACCCTTTTTTTCTTCCTTCCTTTTTCATCAGTACCAAGGTCAACTGTGACTACTGGAGTCTCTGCCTTTTTTGGCACCATATAGCATAACAGGATATTCTGCATAGCCAAATTAGGCCTAACACTTTTTGTTGTTAAGTCCCTCCTGGGAATCCTGAACTAGGCAATAGGAGTTGAGAGCCCTTCACAGGAGTCACTTGGCTTATTGCAGAGAAATGTTCCAGGAGGCTTGATTTAGCAACCATCACAGAATTAATATGGAGGGGAGGGGGTGTTATTTTTTTTCTTTTTTTATGTAATTCCCCTAACTTTTTAAAGAAACAGAGAAGGGAACAAAAATGATCACTAAATGTCATCCTTAAAATTATTCCAGCCATCTGCTAAAACAATGTAGATGCACCCTTACAACTGAAATGCAAGAGATCTAGGTTATAGCCTAACAAGGTTATAAGGTTATAACAAGGTCATAACCTAACAAGGTTATAAGGTAAATATCCACATATGCCTTTACTAAATACTTTACTTTGACAAAGTAACTACTTGGGTGGATGAAGGGAATGCTGTAGGTATAGTCTATCTGGACTTTAGCAGGGCTTTTGACAAGATCCCACATGACTGTCTCATAAACAAATTGGAGAAATGTGAGCTAGATAAAACTACTGTAAGGTGGATAGATAACTGGCTTAATAGCTGCAAGGAAAGGGTAATTATTAATGGGTCCATGCCAGAATGGCAGGAGGTTTTGAGTGGAATCTCACAGGGGTCTGTTCTGGGCCTGGTTCTATCCAACATGTTTATTAACTGGCATAGGAAGCTTCTCGAGCAAATTTGCAGATGACATGAAAGTGGGAGGGATTGCAAACACACTGGAGGATATGAATGCAATTCAGAAAGATCTTGACAGATTGGGAAGTTGGGCTGGAGCTAACAGGATAAAGTTCAATGCAGACAAATGCAAGGTGCTACACCTTGGGAGGAATAATCAAAAGACAAATATAAAATGGGGTCACCTGCTTGGATGGCAGCTCTATGGAAAAGGACTTAGAGAGTCATGGTAGACCACAGACTCAGTATGAGTCTGCAGTGTGATGCAGCTGCATGAAAATTTAATATAGTTTTCGGATGTATCAACAGAAGCATTACATGCAAAATATGGGAGGTAATAATGCATCTCTACTTGGCACTGTTTAAGCTTCATCTGGAGTACTGTGTGCAGTTCTGGGCTCCACATTTTAAAAAGGATGTGGAGAAATTAGAGAGGGCCCAGGAGCAGGCAACAAAGATGATAAAGAGCTTGGAGAACAAGCCATGTGAGGAGAGGCTGAAGGAGTTAGGCACGCTCAGCTTGCAGAAAAGGAAAAGGCACTTAAGAAGGGATATGATATCAATCGTTAAATACTTGAAGAGCTACCATAAAGAAGATGGAAAGCACCTTTTTTTCTCTTGCCTCAGAGAGGAGGACATGGACCAATGGCTTGAAGTTGCAGGAAAGTAAATTTAGATTGGCTATCCAGAAAAATGTCTTCACTGTTAGAATAGTGAGGTGGTGAAATAGACTGCCTGGGGAAGTTAGGAACTCTCCATCACTAGAGATGTTCAAGAAGAGGTTGGACAGCCACTGTTTGGGAATGATCTAGGTGTAGCTGTGCTTATGATCTACCATGGGTATTTTCCATGCTTCTGGGCTTTGCTGGTTGCCCCCTGCCCCCTCTTTTCCACTACATGTCAGGGCATTTTTAAGCCTTCCCAGAGGCCTTGAGTGCTGACTACAGCTAAAGCTGGGGAATGGCAGGAGGTTTTTGTCGCGGGCGGTGTGAGTAAAACACCCTGGGCGAGAACGAGGAGGTAATAACACAGAGGCAGAGTCCCTTGGCACTTAAAGCGTAATGCAAAAAGTTTTATTTTGTATTCACGTTGGTAGTGAGGCTCAGTTCTCTTAAAGCTGTTACAGATACTGCAGTTATTCGCTCCCCTGGGAGAGATCACTCGTTCGGGATACGGAGGGGTTGCCCTGGGTTTTGGATATCGGTGGGCGTTCGCGAGACTGAGATAGAATTGGCCAGATTCCATCCTGCTCGTTTAGTCTCAGACTCCGGAGTGTTCTCTTCCGGATTCCTGGTTGTTTTATAAGACTGACACAATTGTCAGTATCCCCGTGAGCCAATTGGCTTCTATTGTTTTGTTTGTTCCCTTATATGGTGGTCTCCCCCCGGGTTTGTGTCTCCCCCCGGGTTTAAGGAGCTTAATAGCTATGGCGAAAGCGTGGTTGGTTATGCAATGGCTGCGGTTGCTTATCTGGGAGTGAACAGTGAGTACTTTTCAAAATGACAGCTGGTCACTCAGGAGCAAGCAAGCATTATACAACACAAGCATTATACAACAGTTTTGAGTGGAGACCAAAGCCAGAAGTTCCTAGTTAGAGGGTTTTGCCCCTCTGCTCAGGGTCAGACTGATCACCTTATTTGGGGTTAGGAAGGAATTTTACCCAATGGTCAGACTGGTATGGACTGGGGGGGGGGGGGGGGGGTTGCTTTTCTCTGTAGTGCGGGGCCTGGCCTTCTACCTGGGATCTCGTGAGCTTTATAGAAGCAAAACATTGGCTGCCATGGTTCACCTGTTTTACCTGTGGCAGGTTAGGCTGTTAGGTTTGTGTTGTGTCAGGGTTGATGGCAGTCTTCACCAGTTTAGATTATGGTTTGTATGGGATCGTTCAGGTAGGCATGATCTTGCCTCGGGCAGGGGATTGGACTAGATGACCTCTGGAGAGCCCTTCCAGCCCTACTTCTCTATAACTCTATGAACAGGTTTCCTGGTCAAAGTCTCAGTTCTGTTCTCTGAGTTAAGTCTTGGGGTTGAAGTACAAGTTTGTACAGCAAGCTGGCTTTCATGCTTGGCCCTGTATTTAGAAGTTAGTATATCCTACAACTTGGCCCCTGTTATACAGCATCATCAAAATATAAACATTAATCTAAATCCCTGGTGATTCCTATGTTAGGCACCATGCATTGCTCTTAGCCAGCACAAAGGTTTGATTTCAGAATATTTTCACAGTCAGGCAAGAAGCAGAATCTCTAAACCTGAATCCATCTGAAAAATAATTTCCTTATTATGTAAAAGCTGATATTTGCCTGTAATACTCCCTTCTGCAAATATCATCATTTTCTTATTCACAACATGGGTCCAAAAATAAGCCTGGTGAAACAGTCTCTAATGAGTCCCAAGGTCAGTAGCAACTTCTACCTGTTACAGAAAGCCTGTAGAAAATAAATGGCTCCTTAAGTGAAAGTGTTTCAATAGAAACAAAATAAATGCTCTGTCTCAGAAATGTCTCAACAATTTCTTTTGAGGGGAAGAAAAAAAAATTCCATGTCTGTAATATCTCAGCTGAAACCCTGTATGAAACCTGGCCATGCCAAAGTTTATCATTCCCAACACTCCTCCCCTTCCCTTCAGTCTGGAGTTTAAATAAGAGCCTTAGAGATGCTGCACATTGTTTATTTCTTGCATGAGATTGCTGCCAAATGCTTTTCATGATTTGGCAAAGAGACCAGGGGTGGGGAGAGACTCTTTTTTAGTGAGAAATGTCTTCCTGAAAAGCTGAATCTTAGCCAGCATTTTAGTTGTGGGTGCCTCAGTTGTGCAAAGATCATCTGCATTACCCCCCAGCTCCCAACTGTACAATCGCATGAGCATGTGAGCATTCCATACAGACAACTATGTGCCTGCCTATTTTGCTCCTACATTTAATGTTGCACATGGAGAAGAGCTCAGTCAGAGGCATAACTGTGGGTAATAGCATGCAAAAATATTTTTCTTGCCACCCTTATCTGAAAACATCACCTTCAGTGAGTGTTTGTTTTCCTGCTTTCATTTAATGCCATTTTTCCAGGTATTGAAAATAGTCATAGAGAATGCCTAAGCAGTCAGTAATCCTGGAAGAGGTGCAGGATTTGAGATATACTCAACTACACAACAGGGTTTCCTATTAGCTAGACTTAGGTGGCTCCATGCTGAGCATGTTGACTTTAGAGATCTATCTGCTCAGCATGCACACCAGCCTAAGGTGCCTACTTCACCCCATTCATGCAAAGCCTAGGTGCCTATCACAGGATTCTAGTTTCCATAATGGGGTAGGCTCCTAAAAGTTAATTATTTTGGTGCCTCACTTTTAGATAAGTAAACCTTTTTCTGGATTAATCCTAAATAGTGTTGTGAACAAAAAAAGTCTCTTCAGGAGATTACCTACTTAGCCACTTCCATTCTCAGCCACAATTTGGAAGATGATAATCATAGGATCATAGAAAAGTAGGACTGGAAGAGACCTCACAAGGTTATTTAGTTCAGCTCCTTGGTCAAGGCAGGATCATCCTTGACTGAACCATCCCAGCCAAGTATCTTAAAAACTTCCAAGGATGAGATTCCACAGTTTCTCTAGGTAGCCAATGCTTGACCACACTTATAGTCAGAAATCCAATCTTCCTAATCCCCAACCTAAATTTCCTTTGCTGAAGCTCCTAGTCCTGTCTCCTATGGCCACAGAGGAAAGCCCCTTTCCATCCACTCTGTAATCACCTTTCAGGTATTTGAAGACTGTTATCAAATCCTCCTTCAGTCTTCTGTTCTCCACACTAAATATTGCTATTTTTTTCAGCTTTTTCTTTAAATCCAGTTCCCTTGCTTCAAATATTTTTTGTTGCTCTGTGCTGAATTCTCTCCATACTGTCCACATCCTTCTTGAAGTACAGGGCCCCAAACTGGACACAGTACACCAGATGAAGCCTCCTCAGTGCTGAATAGAGTGGAAAAATCACTTCCCCTTGATTTGCAAGTGACACTGATGAATACAACCCAGTGTGCCGTTGGCTTTTTTTTTTTTTTGCAAAAAGAGCAAGCACACATTTCATGATAATGATAGTGATAATTACATGGATCAGTTCATAGCAAGTTAAATGAAGAGTTCCAGACCTCAATGAGGGGTCATCAGTTCAGGTGAAAGTCAGCTTTTAGGTATAAACTCAAGATACTGCTCTTGGGAGGTGAAAGGGAGGGAGGGAAGGCAGATTCTGCTATGCTACCATTAAGTAGAATTTTCCTCCAAGAGTGGTCCTCTAAACTTACGTTAAGGGGTCAAATCTGATCCTTTTGATTCTTTTCTGTTTTCCAAATGAGTCAATTCCTCAGTAATCATAACTCGGTAGTTCAACTGATGAATATGTCCATTTTATTAGTCCCCAGTTTTCTAGTTATTACAAAAATTTGATTTTTGTACAAGAGCATTTAGGCATAAAGCTACCTTTCTAAGAATGGAAGGGAAGGCCAATTTCCCCAAAATAAAAATAAAATTGGAAAAAGCAATTTTACCAAAGCCTCTGGTGGGACAGGAGACGTCCTTAGTAATCATAGTGTTTGAGCTTCCCATTGTGAAGACAGCAACGAAGGAAGATACATATGCAAATAAAGATGTCTTTTTGTGACAAAGAGACTAAAGGCATGCAATACATGGTTTTTATGAGTGATTAGTATTCTTTGTATACTTTCAAATACAGAAATTGATATTCATAAAAATGAATTATAATAAGGTTTACATCTTACTGTTATATCATGCATCGCTAACACAAAGTATAGTATATAGGATACAGGGAAATATTATGGAAAATACTGCAAGAACACCAGAGACAGATATGCATTTCTTGTACAGAAATATATAATAACAGCAGCTATAATGAGTTCAAAAAGCCTCAGGTAGTGAACAAATAACAATGAAATGCTCTGAAACTAATAAATCCACAAAGATATTAGTACAAGAATGATAATATGGTTTGAAGCTTTAGTTGGCTTGGAGCATCTCCTTCTAGGTCACTGGTTCAAGTAAGAGCCGGGTATATGCTATACGAGATAAAATAAAAGATTTGATTAATTTTTTTAATGAATTCACTTTGGTCATGTTTATTTCATGCTAATTTTGTAGCACTGTGGTTCTCAATGTTGTCAATACCTTTAGCCTACTGTAGCAGAAAACATCTAGCCACAGAGAAAGTAAAGGTGGAGGTGACTGTGAACTTGAAAACCAAATTGAAATGAACTAACTTTGTGGCAAGAAAATACAGGGAAATCATTTGTTTTAAATGAATGCTGTTAAGTAGTCAAGTCCAGCACTCAATTTATTTTGAGTATTTTCACCATAAGACTTGAATCTTAGAATGCCATTTATTCAGTTAAGGGGCTTTCATGTCATTTCACCTGTGTGTCCATTCAAAACTAGGCCACATAACCTGAATTTTATATCCCCCTCTCCCTGCTTAAAAAAAAAGTCTGTTTACAAACCAGCTGTAGATGAAGAACAATGTATTGGTCTTATTTGGATGGGGAAATAAATGATTTTGAATACCTATAACATAATTATGATTTGCTCCCAAACGATTGGTGATAGGAAAAACTGAAAAATATGTTATGCTGTAAAATCTTTGCCCAGCTTTTGTTCAAAAATGGTTCAGGTATGTAATACCTTGATTTGGCCATCTGGTCTGTGTCCAGATCAGGGGCAGCACTGGTGGGGGGGGGCTAAGACACCCCAAAATTTGCCTTAGCACCCTTCATAGTCACCCCTTCCACCACCACCTCTGTCCAAGCTCCCCGCCTCCCCACCCCCGGGCCATCACCGCGTCCCCTGCACAGCTGAGCCTGCCCTGCTCTTGCCCACAGACCGCAGAGGTGCAGTGCTCCCAAATTGCTCCCCCCACCAGGCTCATCCGGCCCACAGGGCCTGTGTCACCTTTGTCTGGGAAGGAAAGAAAAAAAGAAAGAAAGAAAAGGAGACAGGCAGGCTGTGTGTAGATGAATGGATGGATGGAAGGGCTGTGTGGAGAGACAGACAGAAAGACAGATAGGTAAAAAGACAGCCCTTCCATATTAGCATAATACTAATTAGCATCCATCCATATTAGCATAATGTCAGCATGTCATGTGTCAATAGTTTGGAGGTCAACAACATGATAGAATGAAGTAGCAAAGTTGAGGTAGCTACATTTTTCCCCCAGACGTTTGCATTTCTTTATTGTTATTATTGTTAATATTATTCATTGGTTTATTTTTTTCCTATTGATTTTCTGTGAATAAATATTACACTAGTGAGCTGCTGTAGTGGTTAAGAATGGATCTGTCTGTGTACAGTATACATTTTTATTCTGCTTTTGCAGATAACATAGATAAAGCACATGTTTAAGTGGGTATTGTTAAAAAAATAAACATGTATGTTTGGCCAAAAGATGTATAAAGCAGACCCCGAATTTTCTGTCTAGCCTACCTCACCTTCCCCCACCCTCCCACTGGGAAACGTCTGACACCACCGCTGGTCCATATGGGTGTGGAATCAGAAAAAATATATGCCTTAAACTTTGACTATTTTAGTTATAAGATGACATAACCGCTTTGTGGAGAATTGCTGGCTCTGTATAGTAGAACAGATAAGAGAAAGTGTTTGTTCTTTGTAACTCCTCTGCAACTGCTTCGCTCACCGCGGCCTTGAAGATAGCAAAAAGTATGTACAACTCTGATTTGCAGGTGCAAGAAGGAGGTTTGTGAACTAACCTCGCCTCCCCCATTAGTTCCCATCCTGATTACAGCAAAGAAATAATGAAGTAATGTTATAGCCGCTTTTCATGCTAATTTCACTATATGATCACGTGAGTTGTAAGCAACTGTTAAAAAGTATATAAGCCTCCTGATTTTGCTCTTGGGGGGGGACCCCTTCCAAGTGCTTGGGAAATCCATGTCACTTTGGAATCCCCCCTGCAGCTGTAGTTTCTTTTAAATAAAAGCTTCTGCTGACCTGACCCAAAAGTATGCTGTGTGTGTTTCCACGACATGGGCATAAATTTGTGTTGTTACTTTAAGTTATAGCACATGCTCCTACACATGCACTTTGTTGCTGGATACTATATCCCACGTTAGGCAAACTGCCCTTGCCCATTCCCCCCAGGTCCCAGTGTGCTGGAGCAGCTGGGGAAAAAATGGAGTGGAGAAGCTCTGGCTGGAAGCCAGAGCATTTCCCCGGAGGACCAAGCCTCTGTTTGTTCCAGTGTATGCTGTGGTAGAGTGTGCCACACTGCTTTTTTGGGGGGGAGGGGGAATAAGTTAATAATTTCAGCTCAGATTCTCATGGATAAGTATCTACTTAATGAAAAACAACGCTACAATCTGTACTTATTGGGAATCTAGCAGAGAAGCCAAGGAGAGGTGATAGAATGTATTTAAATATTTGCTTCCTACTTCAATGTGTTTTAAATAACACATTGCTAAAAATGTGGTCAGCGTTAATTCTGACTGGAGAAAGGAAATGTAGACAGGAAGGCAGGAAATACAGGAAATATAGGTAGAAGTCATCCTGCGGAACTGCAATATTTAAATATATATACAGCCCATAAAGGGTATTGCCAAATTGTGATGTAATAAATTCTTCCCTTTTCATGAGGCAACTAGTGTCCAATACAGTTTCAGATTTAAATACGTCCAGAATTATTACCAGACCTCATTCCACCACCTGCACCATGGATCCTTGCCCACCTAATTTCCTTTTGGAATGTCAGCTTTTACTGCCTGTCTTCCTCAGCACGGTTAAGTTGTCACGGTGAGGGTGATGTTTCCAAGGCTGGAGAGAAAATGGTAGTGAAGCTGCTGTTAAAATATATCTTGCTGGAGCCAGCGGCAATGGAAAATGAAGAACTAAAATCTAGCCATGTTTGGCCAAGATCCTGACCAAATATCCTGGCAGTGCAACTGTGGGGAATATTCAGCTAGCAATAATCTAGATTATAAAATTCTAGTCAGGATCTGGATGCAGAACCAGCAATGGAACCACCCTTCCCAAAATCACATGCAATCTGTTTACCATACTGGCTAAAGAAGTATTTTTATTTCTGGTGTTTTTATAGGACTATCTGCAGTATAGACATTTACTTTAAAAGCCATTACTTTTTACCAAAAAAGTTTGATTCTACAAAAATATAAATCCACCCACAGGCTATGGAATAACAATTTCACTGATTTGCCAGTCTTGAAAGAATCATTTTTCAGCATAATGGCAGATTTTATGATTGCCAAGATATCTGCTCAGTCTTTTTAGAGACTGGTTATTAACAAACAGATGACAACATAAGCAGTTCTTTTCAATAGCGGTATTATAGCTCACATGCGTACCAATCCTTGTAAAATAATCCAGTAATTTGAAGTTATCACAAAAATCTCTTGCACTGTCTTACATAGCTATACCATACACTTGCCCATATTATGTTAATGAATAAGTATATTTGTATGTGTGTGTTTATGCACAATTGTGCATATGTGAACACATAACCCCTCCTTCCCCTACCCCCAAACAGGTTCCAATACATAAAGAACTACATTAAAGAACATTTTGGTTGCTAAATTAAAGGAAAGCTGAAGTTAAGATTGCATATCTGGTCGGCACCTGGGGAAAGAG
>NW_005842446.1:532730-555474 GCF_000455745.1 Alligator sinensis
GGGGCTAGAAATTTTCAAAGAAAAAAATAACAGTTTCTAGAAAATTTAAACTGGGACCGATTCAAATTTAAAGGGTCCAATTTGGAACAAAAATACATTTTGAAAATTTCACTAAAAGTTTCCTTTTTCTTCCATCATCTCTGCTCACAGACCTTGGGCATATGCCAGGTTCTGGGGGAGTATGTGATCAGTTAGGTTCAGGCTTTTCTACTAATTCCTTCCAGAAACATCACCTTCTTCTGCCCCATTCCCAGCAGTGTTCAAAGTTTCTCACTTCTGTCTCTCAGTTCCCCCCCACACTGCTCCTCATATTCTTCCCATATTCCTAACTCAAGAAATCCCAATGTCAATTTATCATCCATCTACTAAATTCCTCCCTCAGCATTAGCCATTTCCTTACCTCTCAAGTTCCTCATCGAGTCTGTCCTTTCCCCTCTCCTAGTATCTGGCTCCTGCACCAGTTTTTGTCTTAATCTCTTGCCTGGTAATTTTCCATTCAATTTTGTCTCTCCTCCCCACCTCCCCACCTTCTTCCGCAATCAGTCCATATTCCCACTGGCTGTACATCCAAGGCTCTGTTTGTCTCTCCCCTACCCACCAACTTTTCTCCTACCCCCGTTACAAATACTTACAATTTGGGAACATTAAAAAGTAAGTGTCTGTCTCATATTTGCAGAGCAACCTTAATAAATAGTGCTACCAGCCCTGACATGAAAAAAATATGTACAAATTTACAGTGACTAATTCTCTTGATTTTTTCACTTTATTTTTCCTGATCCTCTTCCTTACCATACATAATAAATGTTATTTATATACTAATAAACAACATTAAAATATTTTTGCAGAATTTGGTACAGTGGATAAGCGTTGTTAGAGATCTGTCACAGTTGAGGATGATCACTCCTATGGGTTAAGTAAAGGGTTGTAAATGAGTCTGTTGATGGCTAAGACCAATCCTACAGCCACACACTCTTTGGCAAATGCCACAGGTGGTGGTTAAAGGGAGAGTCAGACCACAGATTTCTCAGTTTTGTTCCCTTTCCTTCTGTTTCTGTAATTTTTCCACCTCCAGAGCAAGATGGTTTTCCTCAAAGTAAGATGTGCTTTCTCTCAGAAGGCATCAACATGTAGCCTTGTCCTGAGCTAGTTTTTCCCAATTTGTGGTGTCAATGCCACACTTTTTAATGTTTGCCTTGAGGGTGTCCTTGAAACGTTTCCTCTGGCCCCTGTGTGTCCTTTGTCCTTGGCTGACTTGGGAGTATAGCAGTTCTTTTGGTATACATACATCAGACATGCACACACAATGCCCTGTCCACCACAACCAATACTGAATAATCAGTGCTTCCATATTGGTGGTATTAGCATCGGTGAGGAAACTGGCATTTGTGTGACGATCCTCCCACTTTATGCCAAGGATCTTTTGAAGGCAGCAGTGGTGATAGCACTCCAGGCTTTTCAGGTGGTCCCTGTAGGTCACCCAAGCTTCACAGCCATAGAGAAGAGTTGAGATTACCACTGCCTTCAGTGTTCCCTCTAAGATGTGTGGCATGTGTGGCCATGCCTGGCAGTGCGGCATGAGCGCGCCTGTGCAGCCATGCATACCACACAACTTAGAGGGAACACTGACCGTCTTATATAGTAGGAGCTTTGTTCAAGTCCCAGTGTCATGATCATTGAAAACACAATGAAGGTACAACTGGCACATTGGATCCTATAGTTTCATAGTTGGCAGGGTCGGAAGGGACCTAAGCAAATCATCTAGTCTGACCCCCTACTGTGGGCAGGAAAGGATTATGGAGTCAAATGACCCCAGCTAGGTGGCTGTCTACCCTCTTTTTGAGGACTCCAGGGTAGGGGAAAGCACCACTTCCCTTCAAAGTTGGTTCCAGCTCCTAGCCACACTGACAGTGAAGTAGTGCCTCCTGATATCTAGCCTGAATCTACTCTCAGTCAACTTATGGCCATTGTTCCTTGTTACCCCTGGTAGTGCTCAGGGGAACAGGGACTCTCCCATTGCCTGCTGGTCCCCCTTGGCAAATTTATAGGTGGCCATCAGATCCCCTCTCAGCCTTCTTTTGTGGAGGCTGAACAGATTCAGGTCCCATAGCCTCTCTTCGTAGGGCCTGCCCTGCTGCCCCCTAATCATGCGAGTGGCCCTCCTCTGGACCCTCTCGATGCTGTCCACATCCCTCCTGAAGTACGGCACCCAGAACTGGATGCAGTACTCCAACTGTGGCCTGACCAATGTCACATAGAGGGGGAGGATCACCACCTTGGACCTGCTTGTGATGCATCTATGGATGCATGACAAAGTGCAGTTAGCCTTCCTGACCGTGTCCCCACATTGGCAGCCCATGTTCATCTTGGAATCAATAATGA
Source organism: Alligator sinensis (assembly GCF_000455745.1). Lineage (NCBI taxonomy): Eukaryota > Metazoa > Chordata > Crocodylia > Alligatoridae > Alligator > Alligator sinensis. The sequence goes on from NW_005842446.1 coordinate 535,110, forward strand.
TTCCAAGATCCTTCTCTGCCTCTGTGCTGACAAGAAGGGAGTTCCCCAGCCTGTAGGTATTCTGCTGGTACTTCCTCCCCAGGTGCAACACCTTGCAATTGTCCGTACTGGAATCCATCCTATTCTCATCCACCCACCTCTGTAACCTGTTGAGATCTAGTTGTAGCCTGTCCCTCGCTTCTAGTGTGCTCACTCTCCCCACATCTTAGTGTCATCTGCGAACTTGAACAAGGTGCTTTTCACCCCCTCGTCCAAATTGTCAATGAAGGTATTGAACAGTGCGGGCCTGAAGACCGAGCCCTGGGGAACCCCACCGCCCACATCTCTCCAGGTTGAAAATGATCTGTCCACCAGCACTCTCTGGGTGCGGCCCTCCATCCAATTTGAGACCTATCTGACTGTGTAGGCATCAACACCACAGACACCTTATTTTTTTAATGAGGATGGGGTGAGAGACAGTGTCGAAGGCCTTCCTAAAATCCAGGAAGACTATGTCCACTGCGACACCTGTGTCCAAGGCTTTTGTGACCTGTGACCTATACTAAATCTCCTCATTGATGTTGGCTGCCTTTCAGAGATGGCTGCTGAGGTATGCTAAGTTTTCAACATTCTCCAGTTCCTGTCCATCAATGAGGATTTTTGCCATGGGGTTGGTTGCCCTGGAGCAAGCTGGTGAAGCATGTTGTTTTTCTGATGTTAAGGATCAGACCCAGGCACTGGTATTCAAACTCTACTTCAGCATGGGAGGTGAAATCTTGACTTCATTAAAAAGCCACTGACTTCAGCTGGGCCATGATTAGGTGGCCATGATTAAGCTCAAATAAGGTTGGACCTGAACTTGCCTCAGTCAGATCCAAGAGCATATCCTCAGTCCCTGGTGTTAGATGGTGTTTCTTTTGTCATCATCAGATTTGTAAGTAGTAATTCTCATGGGTCACTTTTGGTTCTGATGCATTCTTCAGTGGATACATATTGCTTCTGAGAGTTATTGTTTGTTGCCATTGCTATACCAGAAAAAGCAAGTTGTATGTTTTTCAATTAGCTGAAACTGAAAGGGATTTGGGGTATTTAAGCATCTTTATTCAGGGTTGAATCCAGGAGATGGGTACAGTGGTACAGTTGCACCCTGCACCCTTTTATTTCTGGTCACCCAAAGTTTAAAACCAATGGCCAGGCAGTGGCAGTAGCATTTATATTCAGGCAACAATGAGGGAGCCAATTGACTTCATGGCTCATTATAATCTACCTGACTCCTTCTAAATTCATCATTCCACAGGTATTAAAAATCTTCTCCCCTTTGTAATGATATTTAATGGTTCCACTAATCAAGGTATTGTTTCTTCTGCAATTATGTTGTCTGTTAGTTGCTCCTGGTAATGTAGCTCCTATTTCAGAGTACTGAAGACTATTTTTAAGTCTAGCTAAAAACATTAACTCAGGCATGCAAATAACCTTAAATGAAGAATTTGGATGCACTGTCAAGATGCTCAAGAAGAGAGCATCTTAACAGAGACCTGCAGGGTGCTAAAGGTCTTCCTGGAGAACATGATCCACGACATAATCACCTACATGGAGCACACCAAGCACAAGACCATGACCACCATGGATGAGGTTGTGGCAGGACAGTAGGGGGCACTACTACGCTGAGCCACCAACCTTACTGTGCCATGCCCAAAACCACGCTTCAGGTGTCTCCCCTGAGGTGCCTACATCTGGCTAACTCCTTTCCTGGAGCACACCCACGAGCCTGGGGTAATCACTGCCACTACCCAAGCTCTGGTCTCTGTTAGCACTCTGTGCAGCCCAAGGTACACAGACCCTGCAGACCTTTGGGGTGCTTAGCCCACTGTAGTATTCTGTGGTGCTTCTTTTAGCCTGAAGCATTCAAAAGTAGCCTCCTGTACTGGAGGAAAGTAAAAAGCCATGCCCACCTTAGCTAGCGGAGCAAAGGGAGCTATAAGGGCTTGTCTCTTTTCCTCTCCCCTCAAAAATACACAGCCAGGCATGCTGCAACAGACAGCTTTTTTATTGATCAGAGATGCGGAGAAAGAGGAAGGGGTACAGGACAGATAAATCTTAAAAGAAAAGGCCCTGAGCAAAACAGAATTTTTTGTTGAGCCTTTCATCAAGTATTGAGTTCAGTGGCCCTTTTGATACACATCTAAATTACTTAGATCTAACTTTCTGACTAGTCTTCAGGCATATTCAGTGATTCATGCAGATGGCAGCCTGAGGTCCCTGCTTGAGTCTGGTCCAGGATGCCTGCCAGAGGAAGAGAGCCCCCAGACCAGGTGGTCTGACCCTTAAAAACTTTTTTTCACCTCATCACTTTGTTCCAACTAGAAAGAGGCATTATTTGAACCCTGCTGATGCATTCCAATCATTTCAAAAGTGGTCAACAACCCCTGATGAAGTGACCAGAGCCACCAAACTGGTTCCACAGGTTCCTTGGAGGGAAACTTAAGACAAAGAGTCTGGACACAAGAAGGGGGGATAGGAGGGGGGGTCCTCTCTGGTCCCAGAGGAAGCAAACTATACAGCACAAACAAGATACACAGCAAAATAAATCCAGAAACACTTGACCACACACAACCCCAAGTGCATGTGGGTGTTACATTCACCCCCCAGCCTGAAATGTCCCAGTTCAGGGACAGACAGATGGAGATTTCTAACCAGTGGTCTACAAGCTGAAGCACCAGAGCCACACCCTCAATAGATTTGGAGGTTTTCCAAAGATGGGAAACTCACCCCACTGTCACAGTGGCAGAGAGTAGATGCTAAAATGTAGAATGAACTGGTTATGACCGGGGGGAGGCGGGGGGCGGGGGGGCACTTATAGCCTCCAGCATTTAAGGTCTACAAAGTTCTGATTCAGAGGCTCTACTCCTAACTCTCATGCTCAATAGCTACTGATGCCCCTTTTCTCCAAGAATTTACCCAATCCATTTCTGAATCTGGATAAACTGCCAGCTTTCACAACTTCCTTCCTTCTTTGTGCCTTCTTGTGACAAGGTATTTAGCAGAATTCACAGATTTGTTCAAAACTGGCAGGGCCATGCTGTGACTGCTTCTGTTATAGCTTTGAACTTGCAAACTCTGGGCTGTCAACTGTGTACCTTGGCACCAACCCCAGCCCAGCCTTGTCCTTCCCTGCCCTCAGTTTCCATGTTTGGTGACAATGAGTATCACACTTTAATAACATGCTATGTGAAAAAGAACTTGTTTTGTGAGTTTTAAATTTACTACCTACTACTTTCATTTTGTGACCCATAGTTCTTGTTTTGAGAGAGAGTAAATAATAAATTCCTATTTATTTTCTCTTCATCATTTAGTACTTTGTAAACAATTATAATTTCCCCCCCCACGCCTCAATTTTCTAAACTGAATAGGCATAGTCTCCTTAGTCTCTCTACATATGGAAGTCCCTCCATACCACTACTCATCCTCGTTGCCTTTCTCTATACGTTCTCTCATTCTTCTATATCCTTTTTGAGGGGTGGGGATGAGAACTAGGCATAGTATTCAAGGTGTGGATACACCAAGGATTTATAAAGTGACATAATGATACTTTCCATTTTGCTTACAATTCCATTCTTAATAATCCCTAGAATTGTGCTTGCTTTTTTAAGGCTGGTGAGCACTGAGCTGATATTTTTAGCGAATGCCCCACAATGATTTCCAGATCTCTTTCCTGTGTGGTAAAAGCTAATGTAAAGACCATCATATTGTAGGTATAGTTTGGGTTATTTTTGCCCAGGATCATCACTTTATACTTAATTACTCTGAATTGTATCTCCATTTTGTTGCCCATTTGCTCAATTGTGCCAGATACTTCTATAGTTCCTCACAGTCCATCTTGGTCTTTATCATTTAAAAAAAATGTTGTTTGATTTGCAAATTTGGCCACCTTGTTGCTCACCCTCTTTTCTAGATCATTTATAAATACGTTAAACAGCACTGATATCAACACAGATTCCTGGGGGACTCTACTGTTTACTTCTTTCCATCCTGAAAACTGACCATGTGTGCTCACTCTTTGCTTTCTATCTGAGAGACAATTTTTAATCCATGAGTCGACATTCCCTGTAGTTCCATGACTACCTAATTTAGTTAAAAGCCTCTGATGGGGGACCTTGTCAAAGGCTTTTTTGAAGTCCAAATATACTATGTCAACCGCATCTCCTTGATCCACCTGCTTACTGACATCCTCAAAGAACTCTGGCAGATTGGCGAGGCATGATTTCCCTTTAAAAAAGCCATGTTGATTCCTCCCCAGCAAGTCATGTTCATACATGTGCTGAACAATTTTTTTTTTTATTATTGTTTCTATTAGTTTTCTAGGAACATAAGTTAGACTCTCTGGCCTGTAGTTCCCTGAGTCCAGAGGATTCTTTAAATATAGGAGTCACATTGGCAACCCTCCTGTCCTCTGGTACCGAGGCTGTTTTTAGTGATAGGTTGCCTACTACAGTTAGGATTTGAGCAGTTTTTGATCTGAGCTCTGTCAGGACCCTAGGGTGAATGTCATCGCATCCTGGTGATGTGTTACTGTTTAGTCTGTCAATTTCCTCTATTGAAACCTCCATTTGGGATAGCTCTATTGACGTGTCCCTAGAGAGGAGTGGATTTGGTAAGGGAATCTCCCTAATATCTTCCACCGTGAAGACAAATATAAAGAAAGCATTTAGTTTTTCAGCAATGGCCCTGAAATCCTTTAGCACCCTTTTTACACTCTGATCATCCAAAGGCCCAAGTGACTCCCTGGCAGGTCTTCAGTTTCTAATATATTTAAAGAAATTGTTATAGTTACTATTTGTGTCTCTAGCAAGTTTCTCCTGAAATTCTTTTAGCTTGTGTTATAGTTTTACATTTGATTTGCCAGTGTTTATGCGTTTTTATGGTAACATGTTTATAATTAAGAGCCGCATCTAGAAGTAATCCATCTTTCTATTTTCCAAGTTGGACCAAAGTTTGAGTAATCAAGTATAATATTTTAATCTTACTTTGCAAAGACCCATTTAATTGGAGTTCCTAGTATATTCTTCATGTATTAATACTTTCTACCTTGCCATTGTAGAACAGATATTTTGATTCAAGGGGACAGATCAGGGGGAATTTTTTCAAAAACACCTACTGAGTAGTTGAAATCAGAGGTTCTCAAACTGTGGTCTGTAAACCACCACAGGTCTGTGAGCTCCATTCAGGTGGTCCGCGGAAAGGTTGCAGAACAATCAAGAATATCTGTACTTGTAAGGTAAGACTACTGATATTAAAATATTAGTTGTGAGCTCTGATTTGTAGAACAAAAAAAGGTTTATTAAGTGGTCTACCGGGGCCCTCAAAAATTTAAAAATGATCCATGAAAAAAAATGTTTGAGAACCACTGGTCTAAATGTCTTTGAGAACCATTAGGACTTAGAGTCTTAAGCATGCAAGTCACTTTTGAAAATAGAACTTAGGTGCTTTTGAAAATTTCTCCCATCTCTATTCCTCTACAATCCCAGGACCTGAATACTCTCTCTCTCTCTCTCTCTGGAGTTTAGAAGCATATCAGATTCAGGGCCAAATCGTATTTGGTTATAAAGGCATGAACAGAAGACTTAGGTAGAGCTCACCCAAACCTCTGACTTCCTGGCTGAGTGCTGCCTAGGGAAGAATCTGGATTTCACCCAGTTAGGTACTTACCTTCAGAAGCAAGACTTGGTCTAGCAACTCACAAGTGGACAGAGAAACCAATTATTCGGGCAAGTCAGGTACTTAAGCTCCTGACATAGTAGGAGTACAGACACACCCATGCTTAGTTTTCTTATGGGCTACCTCTGAACACGTCCACATTTTCTGAATTCTCTGGATGCACCTACGTCTCCCAATTCTCTGGGCATTTAAACTTGATCAAATTGGATCACTCCACAGCGGAAGCTCAACCTCCTTATTGACTGGGGATCTTCAATGTCTAAATCCAGCTAAATTAAGTCATTTCCTTGGGATGAGTTGCCTAAAGTCAGGCTTTAAAATTCCAAAATATTGATACCTCCAAGACCAAACCTAACTTTGTCCTGAGACCCTAATCCCATAAATAGAGCCTTGCAAGTGTGGATCAGCCTGCAGGATAAGATCCTATTTCAAAAGTAGAATAGTAGACACGTAATAATTTTAACACATGAAAAACTGGAGGCCTTGGGGATTAAAGATGTTTTTACCCAGAACCTATTGGAGGTTCAGTTATTTAGAGAAATGTTTCAGGTCATGTTTCAATGATACTGTATGTACAGCAGCTTGAAATCTACGGGAGATGGCAAATTTAAAAGCACAGTCTGAGATTTTATTACTTTTCATCTTAGAAAGATATATTTAAGCCATCTTTAAAAACAAAAAAAAGTGAACAGAGCCACTTCTCGATGTGGCCTCTTTCCCATCACATTCAGAGCCCAATAGGCAAACCATTGTGTAGGAGCAAAGGGCTCAAAATTTGACTTCAGCTGCTTATCTAAGAATTCCTGGTATAAAGCCAGGGGAGCCAGCTTCTACGCCACCCACTTCAACATAGCACATGTGCTGTGTGAAGAATAGGTGTATGTTGAGGGCACAGCTGCTCTCTTTTATGCTGGGGCCAAAGCAGCTGCAGTTTGTGAATGGGGGGGGGGGCAAGGGAGGGAGAGAGGGAAGGGGGTGTGCTTGAAAGCTATTGCTGATCAGATCTGTCCCATAATTAGTTAACAGCCCTGGAAAAGATGGTGGTAGGAGCAAGAATAAAACATTATAGAGAATGGGTACAATACGAGATTCATACCTTTGGCCAATCATTGGCAAGAAGCCACAGTCCTACACTGCATGAGTATGCAGCAGTCCCATTATGAGAGATGTGATGAGAGTTCTATAGTTGTAGCACTAAAGTGATTTAGGCAGGTATCTATGCCTAAAATATATTTTTAAAATGTCTGAAGGTGTGATGATACAGTTAACATGACTGCACTGTGACGCAGATGTGAAAGGAACGTTGAAAACTCCTCTCAGTTCTGTAGGTCCCCTGTGTCTTATAGTTAGGAGGAAATGTTCTGGCATTATGTCAATGCCCCTCACTGAAAAATGAGAAGTAAAATAAAATTAGCTTCATCTCAGTCCAATGCAACTTTCACAGCTATTAAATTAACAGCTCACCATTTCCATCTTCCAGATAAAAGACTGAGTTTAAGATTTTGGTTACAGTCAAACTGTAAAAACTGTTTAAAATTTAATTAAACCAGTTCTAAATTCTGTGCACATACAAGTAGTTTTAAACTGTTATTACACTGATATAGTTTAACTTGATTAGGAACCAAGTTAAAGTAAACTGATATAAGTACAATTCTGGCCATGCATGCTTTTACTGGATTAGTTTTAAAACATTACACCTTTAGTTAAACCAGTACAATTTTCAAAACAAGATCTAGTTTCTGTATTGTAGACTGTAGGCACCAAAGTAGCAGCAACAGGTCTTCTTCTCTTGTACTTGTACAAGTACCCCAGTAGCCAGAAGATATTAATTATCAATGTCCAGAAAATGGGTTCTTTTTTTAATCATGGAAAATTTGAAAGCAAGAAAATTAACATTCTTTTTATTTAGATTTTTCCACAGAAAAAGTAAAACTAGAACTGAAAATATTTTTCCTGCCCCCCTTCCCCTCTAGGTAAGGCAATTGTCAGGATTCTAGTTTTCTAGTAGAAAAAAAAAATTAAACCAGATTGAAATTAACAGACACTAAAATTCCTAAAAATAGGTTTAGCAGAAACCATTAAAAAAAAATTTGTTTTTAATTGAAAAAAGCAGTACTCAAAAAAATAGTTAAGGATTCAGTATGGTATTGTTCCATTAGTGGACATGTTTCTTAAACAACCCAGACCTGTTTTCTTAGCTTCGGCTTAGAAAAGAAATCCCAACTATGTGTCTGTATTCTAATATTATAAAAGCCTAAGACTGTCTGTCTGTCCATAACGCTTTATTTGCGCTCTGATTGCCTGACAAACAGCCAATCAAAGTGGAAACAAGCATTCAAACAGAAGCTGGTGGCAGTGGAGCACTGCTATCACGATGGGGACACAGGAGACAGAGGGGGGGGGCAAGGCCAGCACAGCTGGCCTTGTGTCCCCCCTGTTCCCTGGAGGTGGGAGCAATAGAGTGGATGGAACGGGGTAGGGGGTGAGGCCAGCAGCACTCACCTCACCTCCCATGCCCTGTTCCCTGCAAGTGGCAACAATGGAGTGGGGGGGGGGGGGCAAGGAGGCAAGGTGCAAGTGGCAACAATGGAGTGGGGGGGGGGGACAAGAAGTCAAGGGCCACCTCCTCTTGCCCCCGCCCTTACTCTTGCAGGTGACAGCAGTGGTGGCACAGGGGGGAGCAGGGTCAGGACACCACGGGGGGGATGAGGCCACCGGCTCTGGCCTTAGGCCACTCTTCCCCGCTTCTGTCATCACCACCTGCAGGGCCAAGGTGGTGGTGGTGGTGGGGGGAGGAGCGGGACTGACGTGGGTTGGGGGAATAGCGGGACAGCCACAGCAGTGGCGCTGGTGGTGAGGGGAGGGAAGGGGAGGAATGGGCCTGGGTCTGATTCAGGCTGGGAGGAGAACCCCTACTCCCTGTTGGCTCCGAGCTCTCTCCTCCCGTTTCCCCGCCACTGCCAGGTTGGTCCGGGCCTGCTGCTCCCTCTGCCACAGCAGCCCAGCTTCTCCCCACCCTTGGGCCCGGTCCTCCCCCACATTGGACCCGGGCCCACTCCTCCCCTTCCCCACTGCTGTGGTGGGGAGCAGGGGAGCAGGCCTGGACCCCAAGCAGCAGGAGGTAAAGGGGGAGCAGACCCAGATGGAGTGGGCATGGAGCTCCATCCTGCATGCTCCCTCCTACCCCCCATCATTCCTGATGGGCAATTGGCTAGTTCATAATAGAATAGGTTTTTCAACCTTTTTCTGTCAAAGCCCTATTGATTAAAAATGATATTACAATTTCCAGGAATATCATCTCCTTTCCTGACAAAAATAGGTGTTTTGGTGAAAAGTCCAAGTTTTTTTATTTTTGTGTGAGACCTTAAGCAAAAGTTTGATTTCTGTTAGCTGAAAAATTTGTTGGAAATGCGTCTTCATTGTATTAAAGGAATTCTAATTTTTGTGCTTGATAATTCCTCTCTCTGCTTTGGACTAGGCTCCCTACATAGCCCTCATGGTATGGTGATCATAGGATTTCCAGTATGCAACCTGGCAGTTCAAAAGCAGGACCATATTGCATCATAGGGCATATGTAGATGAAACGGGGTCCCTAAATCGAAGAGGTGGGTTTTTAAAAACACCACTTAAATTTAGGGTGCAGTAAACCCCTGTGTATCGTACATCCATGTCTTACCTGACTCTCTAGCAGCCAGGAGGGTAGGGCAATCTGCCGGTGGGCAGAGTGGTCCCTGGGCTGCAGGGGGAGGGGTTGGTGGTCCCCTCCGCAGCAGCAACAGGCTCCCCCCGAGGCTGCACCTGCCTAAAGGCACCTGGCTTAGGCAGTCCCAGGGGGCACCGCAGCCATGGAGGGAAGGACCAGATCCCTGCACAGCTCATGCAGGCAGGCAGGCTTCAGGAGGGAAAAAGAAAAAGATCAGGCTCACTGCTTTTTTTTTTTTTCTTCAGTGGAGCCTGCCTTCCCAGGCTGCTGCCAGGCTGCCTGCACAGTGCCTGAGCCACAGAGCCCAGTGCTTTGCTCCACAACTATAGGGCAGCAAACTAAAACTCCTCAGAGGTGTTTTAGTTTGCTGCACCACAAAGTCTTTTAAGGCGCATTATGCTGCCGAATGTGCTACTGTGGCTGGAATTAATGTGCAATACACCGCTGCCACGTGCAAACACCAACACCATTAAAGCGGGGCAAAAGCATTTAACCCATTTTAAGGTGTCATGCACACATGTCCCTTGTTTCATGTACACACGCCCGCGTAGTCAGCCAGGGCAGAAGAAAAAGAGGGCATGAAGTATCAGAGGCATTTCCTAATGGAAACATTTGGGTTTTTATATTTGCTATAAACATTTTCCTTGGAAAATGATGATGAAATGATTTTTTTTTTCACCTTCCCTATTTCCACAGAAAAATATTCAGATTTTCACTCAGCCATCCTCATTTACCATTTTTTAGATAGATCAAAACAAACATAACTGGAATATTAGAATTCAAGGTAGCACAGTAATTTAGAATCTGAGTTACATGTCTATCAGTGAGTTATTTAGGCAAAAAACTTGTCTTTAACTTCAGTCTGCATTTCAATAAATGAATATCTGAATTAGGTCAGAGAAGAGTATGTTTAGATCTAGGTTAATGGAATTAATAAACTAAATTATTTAAGTATTTTATGAGCACTTCAAGAACATTAACATATTGGTAATGTATCATGAACATAAACCTTGTAAAAGGTTAGTTTATATTAAGCAGGCCAAAAATGGATGCATTTTCATAGACAGTTTTGAATACTGATTTTTTTAACCTTTTACAGAACTTACCTAAACACAGGAAAGTTTTAAATGAAAACCTGGGCAATTGGTTACATTTTTAAATTTCTAATTTTTAAATAATTTTCAGAGCTTTACTGGATAAAGCATACATCATAGATTTTTGTTACTGTGGGCTATAACACAATCCATTGGGATTCATTTCTGGGTGAAGTGAAATTTTGTTTTTAAGTTATTAGGTATTTACTACTCTACTGTTGAAATACTTCTATAATCTTCACTGATGATAATAGATGGCTATCTGGAAAAAGGATTCTTAGTGAGTGATACACAATCAAAGACTTTGCTAAAGTAAATATTTAAAAAAATAGAGAATTGCATAGATGGAATTTTAAAAATTGTAAGTCACACATTTAAATAGAGGGGAAAGAAGAATGTTAAAGAATTGATTCCCAAAATAGGAAGTAGTTACAGGAGAACAAGCATTATATACAAGAAAGTTTGACTTTCTGCCTCCTGTTCATCATCCTTTCATTCTTCCAAAGCAACATTTTCAGAGAACAGCTGAAGCGGGCTTTAGGTAGAGCACAGACCTAGGTCTGACCTTTGCACATAGGGGCAAATCAGCAACACTGCAACAGCACAAAGCACAGTTCTGTCAAATTTCCATGGGCCATAGGTGTCTAGAGGAGACTGAGCCAGATAATCCATCACTACATCCTCCCTTTGAAGCAGGGGTACACTGGATCTCCTAGCTGACACTACTGCAGAATTATGGTGCATATGTTCTTTGAAAATGAGGAGTTGGACCCTCAGTACACATAAATGAATGCAGTGTCTTTGTCTTCACTGCAGAGATCTGCCAACCTAGACTTATTGAGGATCCGGCTAATGTTGCATCCACCTTGTGACAAAAATGTCTGAACTTCTCACTTCAGAAGTTCCATGGGCTCATTTACTTTCCGCCCTTGACTTCCCCCCACTCCAAGTTGCCTGGTTTGTGCTACATCCTGTTAATTCCCTTTTCTCTTTGTTATGCCTAATTATATAGGTGTCAATCTCACAACACACAAAAGAGGGAAATTTGAAAACATTCTGGGATTTGTATTCTACAGTTGAATGAACTGTTATTTTTCCTATTGCAAGAGAGACAGCTTTAAATGAACTTTTCACAGGCAAAAAATGGGTGAGTCTTTAACAAAAAAGAAAAGAACTGACAGGTATATAATTATTTTAGTGATTTTACTTTGTGTTATTTTCTTTCCTTACTGTCAGCCTCTCCACAATCTGTTTTTTTTTTTTTTTAACTTTTTAGTTCAGGACCCCCTTTTATTATGGGAGCTGAATTTACACAGAACAGAAAAACTAAATTATATTGGTCTTTCTTTCAGCCTATTTTAGGATTTATCCCTGAATTGGAAGGGAGCTGAATGTTCTTCAGAATCTCAGAAGCCTTCTCTGAGCTTTGCCACCAAAATTAAGACAGTGGAAAGCTATATGGGGAACTTCCTATAACCAGGACTACTAGGTATGAACTATATGTTTATGGGCAGAACTGTATCAGGAGGTGAAAGAAACTAGCAACCATGAAGCAACCTAACGTAAATACACTTTTACCATTTCTGGGGAAGTGGAAGAGAAACTGAAGGAAACAACCTGTATTTACCTGTTCTTATCTACTACTGTGTGTGATCCATGTGAATGTTAAGCCATTTTACACTACTATGATTAATATAATTTGAATGAAGAGAAAATTATTATAAAAGTATTTAAAAAGGTTTGTTCAAAACAAACCATAAACAGATTGTAATCTTTCTGGCTAGGCACAGGCATTCAAAAAGCCTGAAGCAGAATCAATCTAAGTTATATGGTTTTCTGTAAGTAGCATAGTTTAGATCAGTAGTGAATAGAGCAGCCATTGGGTGGGGGTGGGAGGCGGGTCAAATCTTAGACCAGGTTCCACCATTTTTAAACCAGCCTATATGTGCCAAACTTCTGTTATGGGTATAAACCAGTTTCAGATCACTTATACTAGTAAAAATGTAATGTTGGTACGTAATGTTGGCCTCTAAATCTCTAATGTGACCAATAGCTAATGGGTTTGGTTCTAAAAAGGGTAGATACTCCACATTAAGAAGACAGATTGTTTAACCAAATGCTACAAAGGCATCCTCTTTGCAATCCTGAAGACCCAGAACACAGCACATTGTCTGCAACTATAGCAACAAGTTCCAAAGCAAAGGATCTTTGTTTCATGTAAACACAACTGAAGGACAGACAGCACAAGTGCGGAAAAGTTATTCTTAATACGGCCTAGTTCCTAGAACAAACAACAAATCGGAGGAGCAGAGGAACAAGCTTAGCAGTTTGAACATACAGAAGGGATGACAACAATGCTATGTATGTTCCCCCAACCGTGCTTCATATTACAGAGTAGATAATGGGATGCTATTTCTACTAAGCTTGGATAGTCACAAGTTGCTTGTTAGTTGGGTGTGTTAGCCATGTGGAACTCCATGTTTCTATACCTAGATTGCCTTTAGTACCAAAGCTAGCATGTTTAAAGCACATCCTAGCACTACACAGCAGTCTGCAGCAATAGCATAATGTAGCATGGGTGAGCAGGGCACTACCTAATGGGAGGGGCTCCAGAAGGATTGGGAGAGGGCACCTCACCCTTCAATCCCCAACTCCACCAGAATGGAGGGCTCCAGGAAGCAGCTGGTGCAGACAGCACATGTAATTGAGCACAAGGAATCACAGTGTTGTTCAGCAGTAGGGGAGTTTGCAGCCAGGGGGGAGAATTGACTCCCATTTTTTGCCACTTAAATAATTTTTTTTTCCTTTTTGACATGGGCTTTGGTGGCAAAAAATGAGGTAAAGTTGCCTCCTCCCCCTGTATCAGCAGTGAACTCCACTGCCCGTCTAGAAAACTGCAATTCCCAGAACACCTTGCACTCAATGACTCACAGTGCTTGGTGGTGCTCTGACATGCTGCTTCATGCTGAAGCCATCCAGGAGGTAGGGAAGGATGAGTGAGCCCTGTACCAGGAGCATTCTGTGGACATTACATCTCTGGTTTGTGTTGTAAATACACATTAATGCCCCTTTCCATTTGGTATGTCTAACCAGGAACCCTCACCCCTGGGATTATTGAGAGATGGCTGGGGGACAGGTAGGACCTGTGAGGCACTTTAAGAGGAGAGTATTTATGGCTCGGAGAGGGGGAACTGTGAACAGAGACAATACAGGGAAAGGAGACAGGGTTTCCATGGTCACCAGTGGCCCTGTGGTAGGTGCAGCAAAGTCAAGCAAGGCAGAAACCCCAATAAGAGAACATGGGGTGTATATAGTGTGATGGGGCAAACTGGCTGGAAGGGGTGGGGCTTAGGAATAGTATCATAGTGCTTAGGGTCAGAAGGGATCTAAACAGATCATCATGTCTGACCCCCTGCCCCGGGCAAGAATGGGTGCCGGGGTCATATCACCCCAGCCAAATATCTGTCCAGCCTCCTCTTGAAGACCAAGGTAGGAAGGAGTACCACCTCACTTGGGAGCCTATTCCAGAGCCTGGCAGCCCTAACTGTAAAGTAATGTCTCCTGATGTCCAGCCTGAACCTTCTCTCTAACAATTTGTGGCTATTATTCCTAGTAACCCTGGGTGGTGCCTGGGGGAACAGAGCCTCCCCCAATTCTTGCTGGTCCCTCCTGGTGAGTTTGTAAAGGGCCACCAGATCCCCTCTCAGCATTCTCTTGTGGAGGCTGAATAGGTTCAGGCCCTTTAGCTTCTCTTTGTAGGGCCTGCCCTGCTTGACCATGCAAGTGGCCCTCCTCTGGACCCTCTCAATGCTAGCCACATCCGTCTTGAAGTGCGGTGCCCAGAACTGGATGCAGAACTCTAACTGTGGCCTGACCAATGCCACATAGAGGGGAAGGATAACCTCCCTGGACCTGCTTGTGATGCATCTGTAGATGCACGACAAGGTACAGTTAGCCTTACTGACCACTTCTTCGCATTGGTGGCTCATGTCCATCCTGGAGTCAACAACGACTCCAAGATCCCTTTCTGCCACCGTGTTGACAAGAAGGGTTTTCCCCAGCTTATAGGTGTGTTGCTGGTTCCTTCTCCCTAGATACAGTACCCTGCACTTGTCTGCATTGAATTCCATCCTATTCTCATCTGCACACCTCTGTAATTTGTCTAGTTCTAGCTGGATTCTGTCCCTCACCTCCAACGTGCCCACCTCGTCCCACAACTTGGTGTTATCAGTGAATTTGGACAGCATGCAATCCACACCCACATCCAGATCGCTGATAAAGATGTTGAACAGTACAGGCCCTAGGACCGAGCCCTGGGGGACTCCACTGCCCACATCCCTCCAGGTCGAGAACAACCTGTCAACCACCACACTCTGGGTATGACCATCTAGCCAATTTGCCACCCATCTGAATGTGTAGGCATCAATGCCACAGTCACCCAGTTTTTTTTAAGAGAATGTGATGGGGAACTGTATAAGATGGCCACCCTCAGGTTAGCAGACAGTCTGACCCTGACTGAGGAACAGAGAGGGTCCCCTGGGCATGTTGCTGTGGAGCCGGGTGGGGACAATAAGGAGAGTCCTACTATGCAGGTGGAGAAGCTTCTTTTTTCTGTTGTTTTGCCTTAACATTACCCTGGAGTAGGGATGATCCTGAGTTCCATCAGACTTTGGATCTGTGGATGCCCAGAGGAACTGGGTTTCCTTTTTTTTCCCCACAACAGTAGAGATAACTACCACCAGAGGACCAGATGTGGCTAATAGGGGAGGCCATGCAGGGGTGCCTGGGAGGCACTCCAGGTTCTGAGCCCAGAGAGGCCAAGGGAGCCAGAGCCCAGGTCCTGAAATATGAGATGGTGAGCAGGATAAAGGCTGGGGGGGCCAGAGCCTTTGACTCCAAGGTGAGACAAGAGGGATAACAGCTGAGAGCCAGAGCTTGAGGCTTGAGAGAGTGAAGCACACCTGAGTAGAGGCTGGAACTGAGAAGCCATGCCAGAGGCAGTGGGCTGAGGTTTAGAAGTTCCCAGCTAAAGCAAGTAGTGGGCCAAATCCAAGAGGGTTTAGGCCTGTACAACCTGGTATCTGGATTGGGAGTAATATCTACAAGGCATGGGCATGACTGATCAGTAATATCTACAAGGCATAGGAGCAGACCACGAATACAGCCCATAAAGTGCCTGGTGCCCTAAGGCCCCAGCTGGGCCAGAAGGGCCACAGCATAATATCTGAGGGACAAAATAACAGGGGCCTGGACTCAGTCTGGGGACCCTGGGGCAGCTTCCCAAACTCTACGAGCAACATCAAGGTATGGCAGGAGAAAGAACAAAGGTGGGCACCCCAAGAAGCTTGAATGGGGAAGGAGTCACATCCCCACTAGGGGAGGGGTCACAGCCATTCCTGTGGCATGGATCCTGTTATAGTATGGAAAAGAGCCTTAAAGTGCGCATAAATCACATTTGTACTTATGGTCCCTTTAGATTGCCACAGAATGCTAGCCACATCCGTCTTGAAGTGCGGTGCCCAGAACTGGATGCAGAACTCTAACTGTGGCCTGACCAATGCCACATAGAGGGGAAGGATAACCTCCCTGGACCTGCTTGTGATGCATCTGTAGATGCACGACAAGGTACAGTTAGCCTTACTGACCACTTCTTCGCATTGGTGGCTCATGTCCATCCTGGAGTCAACAACGACTCCAAGATCCCTTTCTGCCACCGTGTTGACAAGAAGGGTTTTCCCCAGCTTATAGGTGTGTTGCTGGTTCCTTCTCCCTAGATACAGTACCCTGCACTTGTCTGCATTGAATTCCATCCTATTCTCATCTGCACACCTCTGTAATTTGTCTAGTTCTAGCTGGATTCTGTCCCTCACCTCCAACGTGCCCACCTCGTCCCACAACTTGGTGTTATCAGTGAATTTGGACAGCATGCAATCCACACCCACATCCAGATCGCTGATAAAGATGTTGAACAGTACAGGCCCTAGGACCGAGCCCTGGGGGACTCCACTGCCCACATCCCTCCAGGTCGAGAACAACCTGTCAACCACCACACTCTGGGTATGACCATCTAGCCAATTTGCCACCCATCTGAATGTGTAGGCATCAATGCCACAGTCACCCAGTTTTTTTTAAGAGAATGTGATGGGGAACTGTATAAGATGGCCACCCTCAGGTTAGCAGACAGTCTGACCCTGACTGAGGAACAGAGAGGGTCCCCTGGGCATGTTGCTGTGGAGCCGGGTGGGGACAATAAGGAGAGTCCTACTATGCAGGTGGAGAAGCTTCTTTTTTCTGTTGTTTTGCCTTAACATTACCCTGGAGTAGGGATGATCCTGAGTTCCATCAGACTTTGGATCTGTGGATGCCCAGAGGAACTGGGTTTCCTTTTTTTTCCCCACAACAGTAGAGATAACTACCACCAGAGGACCAGATGTGGCTAATAGGGGAGGCCATGCAGGGGTGCCTGGGAGGCACTCCAGGTTCTGAGCCCAGAGAGGCCAAGGGAGCCAGAGCCCAGGTCCTGAAATATGAGATGGTGAGCAGGATAAAGGCTGGGGGGGCCAGAGCCTTTGACTCCAAGGTGAGACAAGAGGGATAACAGCTGAGAGCCAGAGCTTGAGGCTTGAGAGAGTGAAGCACACCTGAGTAGAGGCTGGAACTGAGAAGCCATGCCAGAGGCAGTGGGCTGAGGTTTAGAAGTTCCCAGCTAAAGCAAGTAGTGGGCCAAATCCAAGAGGGTTTAGGCCTGTACAACCTGGTATCTGGATTGGGAGTAATATCTACAAGGCATGGGCATGACTGATCAGTAATATCTACAAGGCATAGGAGCAGACCACGAATACAGCCCATAAAGTGCCTGGTGCCCTAAGGCCCCAGCTGGGCCAGAAGGGCCACAGCATAATATCTGAGGGACAAAATAACAGGGGCCTGGACTCAGTCTGGGGACCCTGGGGCAGCTTCCCAAACTCTACGAGCAACATCAAGGTATGGCAGGAGAAAGAACAAAGGTGGGCACCCCAAGAAGCTTGAATGGGGAAGGAGTCACATCCCCACTAGGGGAGGGGTCACAGCCATTCCTGTGGCATGGATCCTGTTATAGTATGGAAAAGAGCCTTAAAGTGCGCATAAATCACATTTGTACTTATGGTCCCTTTAGATTGCCACAGTGGTACAGAAGGACCTGACTGTCCTTTGAAATTAGGCCCCATTTTTCCTTATGTCTTCCATGGTGACATAGAGTTTCTTACAACAGTGCTCTTCTGCTTGCCTTGCAAAGACATGCAGATTCAAATCTGTATCCTCAGTTTCAAAAGGAGGACAGTCATTTCTTTGACAGCTGCTCATTTCTTCCCAAAGTGTTTATTTCTTGAAAGCCCACTCTTAAATCTTAGATTTGCTACTATTTAAAACACTGGGCTTGTATTTGTTGTGGGATTTAAGGATAGGTAGACAGATAGTTTGTTTAAAACCATTCTCACTTACATGAACAGCTATAAATAAAGAATAATTCTGTAAAAGAACTGTCATATAGAAGCATCCATTGAGCTTTTCCAGATCACAAGAAAAGAACCTTTCTGAGAAATAAGGAACAAAGACTTAAAGAAATATACACAGTCTTGAGACTGACTCGGAGAGATAAATCTATTCTATCTGGTCAATTCTACTGAGATTATAATACTCTGAATTAAATTTGGTCCAGCACTCAAGGACTTTGGGTACTGGGTGAGCTTGGGACTTGGGTCCTAACTCTCTGCACATATACAGAAGAAGGGACCAAACCATGTGGACATAGACTACAAGACTCCTGCTGTTCAATCAAACCCTCTCTAACCAACTAAAAACAGGTATGTAACTGCTTTTGACTTGAGTAGTTTGCCAAAATTAGAAGTCTTTAAGATTAGAGAAGAAATTGGTAATGAGGTCAGGTATTTTTGATGCTATCCTATTAATTACAATAATTAAATCAGTCCTTTACTTTTTTGACTACAGAATGTTTCAGACTACCTGAGACCATTCCCATGCTCAGAACTCCAAAGCAGTTGCAGTCAAAACTCTGACTCCAAACCTTCACTTTCCAAGTTTCTCCCCAGTCATGTACCAGTGTTATTCAAGCTGGGTTTAAACTTACTTCTCTCCCTCTTCTGTATGTTTTCTTCCCATCTAGCCACACTCCCATTCCACAAAATTATCCAACCAAAGCCCCACTACAATTTACTGGAAGAAATATGCTAGAATGTTGACTGTTAAGGGAATAAGACTAGAAAGGAAGAACAGCTGAACTCAGGTTTGTGTACTATGTAGGCTGAAGTTTCAGTTTTAAGTCCCTGAAAATAAGACTTATCAAATCTCACCTAGTTTGTTATAAAATAAAACAAGAGACTGCAAACTGAGCCTGCCTGGCTTTTAGGTCCCTTGCATTTTATAGTTTCCCTCCTAGTAAGCAAGAAACCTAGGGCTTATGTTGAAACCCGCAGCCTCTTGCACCAAAGCAAAGTTGCTTGTTGAGGGGAAGTGCAAATGTTCTGAGGCTTTTGAGCTCTTTCTATGGTTCTGTCATTTGGCTGAGAATGGCACCTTGTTTTCTACTGACACAGTGGGTAGAGGGCTTTGTGGATTCACCTGTGGCCATTTCCAGTCATTTCCATTCAGTGAGACCCTGAATCTAGTTTGTCCTGACTACCCTCCAAAAGCTGTCTGGGCTTTGTCTTTCAAGCACAGATATTGTTGCCCTACAGGTAACTCACCAATGTAGGGGACCTTATGTAGCACTTTTCATCAGCAGATCACAAAGCACTATATCAAGGAGGTAAAATTACGGTGACCATATGTCCCAGTTTGGCCTGGATTTTGTAGGCTGGTTCAGGCCGGTTAGTAAAAATTAAAACAGAAGTCTGGGAATCACATGGGACGCAGTCTGGCAGAGAGATGCAGCAGCATGGTGTACTAGGCAAGCACCACAGTAGAGCGCTGCTACCTGCAGCAGTGCCACTGACTTGGGGTGGGGGCAATTTCCTTAAAAGTAATATGATCACCCTAGATAAGGACAGTGGGAAATAGAGCAAAAGAGGGACACGTGCAAGGCTAATTAGCAAGCTGGTGGCAGAGCTGAGTAAAGCATTTTGGTCTCCTTCATTGGCAGTTCTAGGCTTTTGAAAAGGGGGTACAGATGCTATGGTACAGCATCATATAAAACACAACACACATTTTTCATAGAATCATAGAAGTAGGGTCATAAGGGACCTTGCAGATCTTCAAGTCCGACCCCCTGCCTGGGCAGGAGAGAAACTGGGCTCAAGTGACCCCAGCCATGTAGGCATCAAGCCGCTTTTTAAAGACCCCCAGAGTAGGAGCCAGCACCACTTCCCTTGGAAGTTGGTTCCAGATCCTAGCTGCCCTAACTGTGAAGTAGTTCCTACGGATGTCTAATCTAAACCTACTCTCCAACAACTTGTGGCCGTTATTTCTTGTTATCCCGGGGGGCGCTGGAGGAAACAAGGTCTCCCCCAAACCCTTCTGGTCCCCCCTAGTGAGTTTATAGATGGTCACAAGGTCCCCCCTCAGCCTTCTCTTGTGAAGGCTGAACAGGTTCAGGTCCCGTAGCCTCTCATTGTAGGGTCTGCCCTGCTGTCCCCGGATCATGCGGGTGGCCCTCCTCTGGACCCTCTCAATGTTGTCCACATCCCTCTTGAAGTGGGGTGCCCAGAACTGGACACAGTACTCCAGCTGTGGCCTGACCAGTGCCGCATAGAGGGGGAGGATCACCTCCTTGGCCCTACTTGAGATGCACCTGTGGATGCACGATAGGGTCCGGTTAGCCCTGCCGACCGTGACCTCGCATTGTCGGCCCATGTTCATCTTGGAGTCAGTGATGACT
>NW_005842446.1:555800-556999 GCF_000455745.1 Alligator sinensis
TTTTTTTCCATTTTCTGAATTTGATATAAAATATAAATGCTTTAAATAATGATATAAAAAATCTTTATATAACCTTAAAGGATTATAGGAGACCAAGGTAGGATGATGCTCAACCTTCCTTCTTCCTTTCCTTCCTACCTCCTTGTTGTACCAGCCCCCTCCCTTCCCCACTGGCACCACAGCCACTGGCTGTGCCACCCCTCCCTATGCCAGCCAGGACCCTCTACATCCCACCTCCCCCTTCTGCTGGCTGGCTGGCCACTTCATTGTGTCTCAGTTTACCTGGCCCTACAAACTTCTCATCCCTGCCCTGGTGTGTGCTGTGCCACACAATAAGCATGCTGGTTCTCCGACCTGTGCTAGGTCTCTTTTCCCCCAGCTCCCTGGGCCAGCACAGCTCCCCCATCCCAGTCACTTGACCCCTCACGGAACTCCCCTTCCCCTTCCCAACCAATCCCAATTGTCTGTGATGCATGCAAGATTTTGATCCTTTAATTTAAAAAAAAGCTTCTTTTTCACTATTTTCTCTTTACTTTGTAGCAGGAACTGAACTAATGCAGTTGATGTTAACATAGAGTGCAATAATAGTGAAATGTAACCATAGATTCATGGAAGTAGGGTTGGAAGGGACCTTGTAGATCATCGAGTCTGACCCCCTGCCCTGGGCAGGAGAGAAAACCAGGCTTAAATGACACCAGCCAGGTAGACATCACGCCTCCTCTTGAAGACCCCCAGGGTGGAGGCCATCACCACTTCCCTTGGAAGTTGGTTCCAGATCCTGGCTGCCCTGACTGTGAAGTAGTGCCTTCAGATGTCTAGTCTACACCTGCTCTCTAACAGTTTGTGGCCGTTGTTCCTTGTTACCCCGGGGGGCACTAGGGGGAACAGGGTCTCTCCCAAACCCTGCTGGTCCCCCCTAGTGAGTTTATGGACAGCTACCAGGTCCCCCTCAGCCTTCTCTTGTGAAGGCTGAACAGGTTAAGGTCCCGTAGCCTCTCTTCATAGGGTCTGCCCTGCTGTCCCTGGATCATGTGGGTGGCCCTCCTCTGGACCCTCTCAATGCTGTCCACATCCCTCCTGAAGTGCGGTGCCCAGAACTGAACACAGTCCTCCAGCTGCGGCCTGACCAATGAGATGGTGCAGATTCACTTGGAAGAACTGGATGCCTTTAAGTCGGCAGGCCCGGATGAGCTCCATCC
>NW_005842446.1:558225-559766 GCF_000455745.1 Alligator sinensis
TTTATTCACCAAGGCGCCCCCGGGGGTTACAAGAAATAATGGCCACAAGCTAGCAGAGAGCAGATTTAGATTGGACATTAGGAAGAACTTCTTCACAGTTAGAGTGGCCAAGGTCTGGAACGGGCTCCCAAGGGAGGTGGTGCTCTCCCCTACCCTGGGGGTCTTCAAGAGGAGGCTGGATATGCATCTAGCTGGGGTCATCTAGACCCAGCATTCTTTCCTGCCTATGCAGGGGGTCGGACTCGATGATCTATTGAGGTCCCTTCCGACCCTAACATGTATGAATCTATAAATCTATAAACGCTTCAGCCAATTAGCAATCCATCTGACCGTGTAGGCATCAATGCCACAGTTGCCTAGTTTTTTAATGAGGATGGGGTGAGAGACAGTGTCAAAGGCCTTGCTGAAGTCCAGAAAGACTACATCCACAGCAACACCTGCATCCAATGCTTTTGTGAGCTGATTGTAAAAGGCAATCAGGTTGGTCTGACATGACCTGCCCCTAATGAAACTGTGCTGGTTGCCCTTGAGCATCACCCCTGATGCCGGCCCATCACAGATGTGCTCCTTGATGATCTTCTCAAAGAGTTTCCCCAGGATTGAGGTAAGACTGACGGGCCTATAGTTGCCCGGGTCCTCCCTCCTCCCTTTCTTAAAAATGGGGACCACATTGGCTATCTTCCAATCATCTGGCACCTGGCCCGAGCACCACGAGCGCTTGTAAAGCTGTGCCAAGGGCCCTGCAATAACCCCTGCTAGCTCCCTCAGCACCCTGGGGTGGAGAGCATCTGGACCTGATGACTTGAACACGTCCAGCCCCTCCAGAAGCACTCTAACCCGGTCCTCCTCAACCTTAGGTCTTGGGGCGTTCCCCTTCCTTACTTTTCTAAAAGTAAAAAGAAACTAGAAACTTTACTAATATGCCAGGGGGACAGGGATATCATATTCAGTTTAAGAACAAAGGAAGAGGGGAAAGGGAGTCGAGGGGAAAGGGACTTAACACTGGGAGTCTACTACAGGCCACCCCACCAAGGGGAAGAGCTAGACCAGGAATTCGTAAGTCAGCTCATGGAGGTAGTTAGGTCAAAAGACGTGGTCATCATGGGTGACCTGAACTTTCCAGGCATCTGCTGGGAAGAGCAGTCAGCCAGGTCTGACCACTCATGTAGGTTCCTAGCCGAGATACAGAACCTCCATCTAACTCAGGAGGTTCATAGCCCCACCAGGGGAGACGCCTTGTTGGATCTGGTGTTGGCGACAGGCGATAACCTTCTGAGGGGGCTGCAGGTGCTTGACCACCTGGGTGACAGCGATCATCACCTGCTGGAATTCACCATCCAGCGCAAGGTGGCAAAAGCCTGAAGCAAGGCAGCAGCCATGGACTTCAGGAGGGTGGACTTCAATGAGGTAAGAAGAACAGTTGGGGAAGTACTGAGGTCCCGGAGGGGAGGGGAGGGGAGGGGAGTTGGGTGTCCAAGAAGAGTGGTTGTTCCTTAAGGAGACAATCCTCCAAGCCCAAAGGGAGGTAATCCCAACAAGGA
>NW_005842446.1:561032-605635 GCF_000455745.1 Alligator sinensis
AACCAGCAGCATACCTACAGGCTGGGGAACTCCCTTCTTGTCAGTGCAGAGGCAGAAAGGGATCTTGGAGTCATTATTGATGCCAAAGTGAACATGGGCCAGCAGTGTGGGGACGCGGTCAGGAAGGCCAACCACAGCTTGTCATGCATCCACAGATGCATCTCAAGCAGGGCCAAGGAGGTGATCTTCCCCCTTTATGCGACACTGGTCAGGCCGCAGTTGGAGTACTGCATCCAGTTCTGGGTGCCACACTTCAGGAGAGATGTGGACAGCATTGAGAGGGTTCAAAGGAGGGCCACCCACATGATCAGGGGCAGCAGGGCAGGCCTACAAGGAGAGGCTAAGGGACCTAAACCTGTTCAGCCTCCACAAGAGAAGGCTGAGGGGGGAATCTATTGGCCTGTTACAAACTAGTCAGAAGGGACCAGCAGGTATTGGGGAAGTCCCTGTTTCCCCAAGCACTACCAGGAGTGACTAGAAATAACGGTCACAAGCTGGCAGAGGGTATATTCAGACTAGACATCAGGAGGCACTACTTCACAGTCAGGGTGGCTAGGATCTGGAACCAACTTCCAAGCAAAGTGATGCTGGCTCCTACCCTGGGGGTCTTTAAGAGGAGGTTAGACGAACACCTTGCTGGCGTCGTTTGACCCCAGTACTTTTTCGTACCATGGCAGGGGGTCAGACTTGATGATCTGCTCAGGTCCCTTCCGACCCTACCTACTATGAAACTATGAAGAGTAAATATAACTTTACTGGAATGTGCACTAATTTGCTAGATTATATATTACATTGAAAAAACACCAAAAACCTAGGCAAAATAGTCATAAGATATTTTTTTATTAGTCCTGTAGCTATTATAGTTAAATATACATCTCTTATTCAGATTCATAAAAAATAGCCTTCCCGAGCATCTTGACAGTGCCTCCAACCTTTCACCATTAATCATTTCCACACTTGAGTTAATGTTCACCTGAGTTCATGTTACCACACCTGAGTTAAGGTTTTTAGCTAGAATTTAAAACAGTCTTCAGTAGGGCTGTGCGAAACAGCACCATTTCATTTTGATTTCCATTTTGCCATTTCGGCGGGACAGCGTTTCATTTCGAGTTTCATTTCATTTCAAAGTACTGTTCCATTTTGTTTCATCGAAACTATTTTGCTGTTTTGATGGTTTGCCCATAGATTATAATGGGGAAGCATTGCCTATAACTTTGTCATTTTTTGGCAGACTTGATGAAAACAGCAAGGGGAGTAGCTCATTCTCAGGGCATGAAGCCTGCAAGCTTTCAAGGAGATAGGTGCAGGGGTTTCTGGGAAACTGCACCTCAAGCTGCTGACAAGCAAAACGGACATGTGACTGTGTGTGTGTGTGCTAAGGTGTGTACTCAAGCAGGCATTTTAGCCCCTGCTAAGGCTATAAAGCCTGACAAGTTTCAAGAATATAGGTGCAGGGGTTTCTGGGGAAACTGCACCTCAAGCTGCTGACAAGCAAAACTCATGACGTGAATTTGTGTTGTGTTAAGGTGCACCCTCACTGGCGCTGGGGCCTCTACATGACACAGTAGTGCGCACCAATGAGGTCTCCTCCTCCCCTACAGCCTCAGTCTGGTGCACCACTTTAAATAAGAACAAGTAATAACTTAGTAAGCAGCACAGTAGCACTAGCAGCATCTCATCAAGTCATGTGTAGACGAAACGAGAGGCGTGTGTTCATGACATTTTAAAGTGGGCTAAATGCTTTTGCACTGCTTTAATGGTGTTGGTGTTTGCATGCCTCAGCGGTGCATTGCACATTCATTCCAGCAGCTGTAGGAAATTTGGCAGTGTACTGCACCTTAAATGACTTGGGGTCATTTAAGGTACATTACACTATTGCCCTGATGGAAAATACATGGAGACACCAAGCAACAACTGCGCACTAGAATGAGCGCACACCAAAAATCTATCAAAGGCAAGAACAGAATACCACCTGTCTCCAGGCTCTGAGGCCTGATCCTCAAAGGGAATTTACAAACCACTTCTCATAGACGAACCTATGAACTTCACTTCATCAACCTACTGAATACAGTAGGATACAGAAACTCATGGACTCAATATAGACATTGGAATTCTGACACACTACAACTTGCTGGACATCTGACTCCCCAGGTACCTCTCCACTTTTACCCGTGCTGTCTCTCACCCCTTGATGCCTCCATTTCCATTTTCACTGACTGGCTTTCTTGTTTGCATTGCATGCCAGGCCAGCCGCTGGCTTCTTTACTATTCCTTCCATCCAGGAACAGCACACACACACACCAACTGCAGGTGCTTCCTCAGCCTGACAAACGGTTTCCAAAAGTGGCTGCAGTGATCAGCCATAGGGGGAACCCGCCCCCCCACGAGTGAGATCAGCCAAGGGGGGATGCCCTCCGGTCAGCAGGATTGGCTACAGGGGGACACCTCTCGAGGCATGTGCCCCCCCCCCCGACTAAGGCAGCACCAGTCACCCATGTTGTTGGTGTTCTAATTAGAACGCATCACAGAAGACTTGATTCATCGAGTGTGCTTCATGTTATTAGAACACTGCAGGGTCACCACAGCATCATGTGTGTTAAGCCCCTGCACATTTAGTAACAGCCACAGGGCACTTTAACTAAACCTCATTAGATGAGGTTTAGATAAAGTGTCCCATAGTCATTAGCCATTTGTAAATATGTGGTGGCTTAATACACGTGACAGTGTGACGTTTTAGTTAGAGTGGCTGCCCAGGAACCACTCTAATTAAAACACCCCCATCTCCCTGCCCGCTTTCAAGTATATGCATAGACAGCCCCAAGTCCTAGGCCTATTTTCTCTGCAGCATGCCACACGGCCTAAGGAAATAATAGCTACTGATCAATAGCCAACCTCATTTCTTTTTCCTTATCCTTTTTGAAGCCACTAATACATTCAGAGGCTCATTGTAATGCTTAACAGCTACTGGTCTATCATAACAAAAAGAATTTAATTTAGGGGGAAAAGAGACAGAACAGAAGAAAGTAGCAATGGCATGTTTTCAGAGACATGATATTTATAAAATCTTGTCCTTTTCAAGCTATCCAAATCCCACAAAGACCTATCTTCAATTTTAACAGTCTTATTGCTCAAGTCTCTCTAAAAACTGCTTTGCTTATAAACAAATAAGATGAAACATTTCATTAATTTTCCCAGGAGATTAAACTCACAGGAAACATTTTCATGCATCAGATTTGTCAATAAATATCGTACTTGAAGAACAAGAATTTAATTTTGAAGATAAGTTGCCTGAGTGCGTGTCATAGGGATTCAGA
This sequence comes from Alligator sinensis, assembly GCF_000455745.1. Lineage (NCBI taxonomy): Eukaryota > Metazoa > Chordata > Crocodylia > Alligatoridae > Alligator > Alligator sinensis. Next base: position 564,347 of record NW_005842446.1, read on the forward strand.
TGAACAGATGCAAAATAGTGAAAGCTACCATCAGGTACACTGATTGAAAAATAAAGGCTTTGGCCAGAATTTACCAGCCACAACAATCAACTTCTTTATTACTAAAAATACTAACCTAGAAAACCTGCTGGAAGCAATTAAAGTGAGAGTTGTGCAGTTTGGTTCCTCTCAAGCAAATGGTTGATGTGACAACCTCGATCTTCAGTATCTCGTCTTTGGGTGTTACCTCAGATCAACCATTCTTAAATGACATCTCATGTTTGCAGCATCTCTTTCCTAACCATGTTAACCCAACAGGCACAGCAGATGTTGGCATTGTAAGCCTTTTAGCTTCAGGAACCTGGAAGAGCAGCTGAGAAAAGGGACTCAAAGACAGATTTTAAAAAGTCAACAGGCCAAGTAAGAGTAAAACAGTAACTTCCTTTTAATCTTTCATTGCCATCATTTATATATTCCCTTCAACTCAGCTAAACCCTATCACTAATTGGGAGAAGAAGACCACCTTGGTTGCAGCAAGTACTCTGTATTTCTCTCTCTCTCCTCCTCTCTATTTCTACCAAACTATGAATCTATGAATCCAGCTAGCTGTTCCTGATGCTTCTTAGACAGCCTCCCTTAGCCTGGGGTCCTGTACTAGTTTAGAATTCCCTTAGATCTCTTTCTTAATCCTGGCAAAAACAATTATGCCATCCAGGTTGAGGCTGAGAGTATTAAGTTGGCTACTGTGGTTATTGGGAGGCTCCTTAACTATGCACGGTAGGGCTTCCCCTATATGGTTACTCTTGGTGCATCTACACATGCCCTTTACTCTGGAGTCGACTAATTAGCTCTTCAGTAAAGCATCACCACTTAAATGTGTGCCCATATTAAAGTACAGTAAACTAATTAACTCTGCCATGTGATAGTACTGCCTAGGAAAAATACTATCCCTTGGCAGAGTAATTTACACCATCTCAACACATGTGTAGACGGTGACCAGGGCAGGGGCACAGGGATGCTATAGTACAGGGATTGCCTGTCACTTAGTCTCACACTGTAGCATCCCCATGCCCCAACCAGCCCCTCTGCCACCCGACACCATGACCTAGAACCCACGGCTGAGCACAAGCCTGCAGCCTGGGGCTGCTCCGCCCTGGCTCTAACTGCTGCAGACCTGGGTGCACTCTATTCATTAGAAAGAAAACAAAACACCACAGGTGTGACAAACTAGGAAATATCTGTAAGGTAGAAACAGCTAGTATTTTCTCTTCTTCACTCTTTTGTGTGTTGCTGCATGTTATCCACTGTCAAATTATTACCACAGATTTAAATACTTTCTATGTATTACAGTCACATTTTCAAAAGTCAGGAACAAAATTCTGCACAAAATTTGCACCTCCAGGCTTGTTATGGGTTTATACCTGCTTAATAAATAACTGGATACACACACACAAAAGAGTATAGATCTAGTTACCCATTTTGTCCATATATATGTAGCTATTTGGGGTCATAATAAAGGATCTGCATACACTAGTTCAGTGGTTCTCAACATTTTCTGTACCAGGAGCCATTTGTAAACATTAATGGCCAGTCCCAACCCAGTGCCTCTCATCCCCAACTTGCTGCCCCCCGTACCCAGCCCCACAGAGTGTGGTGTGGAGGGGGAGAAAAGAGGGGCCCCAAACATCCCCTCGCAGGCTGGAACTCTGCCAGTCTACAGAGGAAAAGCTATGGTTTCCCAAGTTTTAATCGTTTAAAGGAGAAACCATTTTTTAAAATTTGTTCATGACCCTTTCATATATTCTTGCAACCCACTTTTGGGTCACAACCCACAGATTGAGAAACACTGGTCTAGTTTATACCCAGTCTAAGTTAAACCTTGTCTAAATTACACCCAGATGGTCCTGTTTTGTTTTTTTTAAATGGCACTTTTACCTTTAGGTTCTTGTTATCATGTATTTATATATATATAATTGCAAATATTATACACACACACACACACACAGATGTTTGCAATTCAGTAATACAGAATGATAAGTGTGACATACTGATCTCTTGCTGTCTATGTCAGGAGAGGGCGGGGAGCAAAGAACATATATGACATAATGTGGCTCAATGACTGGTTAACACATGGGTCCTGTCAGGGTGTCCTATTTGTGATTTGCTTAATTGAGGAGAATCTGAGCAATAAGTTATACAGTCTATAAACAAGAGGAACGATGTTAGGGAAATAAGTAGGGGGCAGTCTCCAGAGTTCATAAAGATAGGCAAAGGTTAGAGAAACTGCAGGGTGTGCTTTTATACAGAATGACATGGGTCTGTGGACCACCAATGAACAGTGGTTATGTGAGCTTTTGTCCACACCATGTAAAATTACTCTGATTTGAGTAATAGGGTCCTGCCATATGTTCAAATTAAAGCTGTATAGAACCCAGCTATAAAGTTGTTATGCATTTTCAAGCACTAACTTTGTAGCTGGTTGGCTCTTTTTATAGCTAGATGCACATTTTTATGGCATGATAATTACTTTGCACATGTGCCTGGCCTAAATGTATTGTGCAATTAACCAGTTAATTGTGTAATATATGTAACATATGGCAGGGACAATAGCGATCAGCAATCTGTAGCTGAAATGTCCAAACCCCTAGCTGAAGACAGCCATGATGTTTGCAGGTTGAATGTTATACCTATTTGAAACTTGTGTGTTTTCTTGCCTAAACAATTTGCACTTGTCTGCCTGCATCCATTGCTGGACATGGGCAGCTAAAACTCTGGTTAATGTTCAGTATCCAAAATTATTCCATCAATGTGAGAACAATGCTGTGCAATTACTGCTAGCTGTACTGTGTCATATCCTGACATTCCTACTTATTTCTTGTACGTGAAATGTCATTGTCAGTCAGGAGGACTTTTGCTTGAGAATCAGTATCAGGATTTGTCTTACTGTGCAGGTCACTGGCATGGGATTCCATCACCTCATTAAAGTCCAATGGAATTTACCACTCTGGCACACAAATCAGCACTTTCTTCCCCTCAAGATCCATTTTTGCTACTATCTAATTTGCTCATCTTAAAAATGACAAGTTTGCTTTTCACATGTTACTTATTAAAGGACTGACAGGACTTGCCATTAGTTACCAAGGTCTTAATTTATAGCAGTATAAACAGTGCCGCAGACCTGAGTTGGAGGATGTGGCAATTAAAATGCATCTGCTGTGATGGAATGAACTTTAACAAAGATCTTAATGATGATATTAGAAGTCATGCATGAAGTTTTATTCCTTATGCATGGACTAACCACAAAAATAATAATAAAAAATCTAGACAAAAATATGAAATGTGGCATTTGGGAGCCTGATACAACTATGACATTACAAACATTTTATCATAATGACAACAGAAAAAGGAAATATCCCCCCTTGACTGCCTGTGTCTTTTGAATCAATTTAGTCTAAATTTGTTTGGGTTTTTTTCTATTAAAGGTCATTCTTTTGTAAAGTGATTTTTTTTTATAACTGTTGTCATTCTACATCACTTATGTCAAATTTAGACTGGATTAATTTCAAGAGAATCATTCTAATAGATGATTAGCTAATAGATTTTCCTACAACACAGGCACAGTATGCAGCATGCAGAAGACTGTCTACTGAAGAACATACAAATTAACCAGAAGTTTGCATTGGGAAATGAGTACATCTCTGTGTTGCTATTTATTTAAGGTAAGAACTAGAGAGACTGGTACCCTCCTGCCCTGTTTTTCTTTTCATTAGTTTTTCTCAACTGATTTTTGCTGTTATTATATATACTAGAAAGAAGGCATCCTCTGATGCCTGGGAATCAAGCAGTGCTGGGAAGTAACAGAAAGACAAATATTTCCACAAGGTTGAAATGCTCCTCCAGTCCTCTGTGTAGACTTCCTGTTAAAGGTTTAACCCATAATGCATTAAACAGGAACTCCAGGAAGAGTCATTTTAAAGTCAACTCGAATTAAATTGGCATAATTTGTCTACCTGTTTTTTCATGACTATTGTGTACTTGCTTGGTTACCAATAGTATCTGGGTATTCAGGGCAAAGTATAAAATGGAATAACAGTTGGCAAAAGTTAGAATAAGAGTACCATTGTTATATTCCAAATATGTCAGTGACTTACCATGGCCCCGAAAAAAATATTTAACTTCTTCTTGCCTCAGTTTACCTGTCCATAACAGGTGTATAGTAACACAGTTAAGTCTGAGTGACTGTCCACTGTCCAAAATCATATCTCAGTGTTAAGGCCACAACATCTCAGTTCCTGCAAGATTTTGTGATTACTCTAGATTAACTCATCACATAGTTGGCTGCCATCTGGTGATCTGCCCAGTGGCTTAATTGCATTGCAATCAACCTGCTGAGATGGATGCAGCATGAAGCCACTTCAAAAACAGGGCTTCTTTTTCTATGTATCAGGACTGGAAATTGAATTGTCTTTATCATTGAAAAATTGAGATTTGTCTTTTTTATTATATTTTTAAAGGACATAGAACCTGTTAGAAGTACCACAGGAGAAACAGTACAAATGGGCTATCTTTGCTCAGACTGTCTCAGCTAGCTGTAAGATGTGGGGACCCTACTGTGGCTTCTATTAACAAGTTCCAGAGTGCTTTACAATACCTGTCCTGGAGCACTGGTGAGGGACTTTAATCAAACAACATTTAAAAGTAGTTTGTGAAGAAGAATGGTTCTGTATAAGAACTCTGAGTGTCTCGTCTAACTGTAGTGTTTCCAATGATTTTGATGTGCACTGGGTCAGCTTTTATCTTAATTTAAAAGCCCTGATTCATAAAATTGCTTAAGCACATGTTTAACTGTAAGCCAGTGAGTAACCTTATTAATACCAATGACACCACTCACATGCTTCCAGTTAGGCAATTAACCCTACACTTAAGTACAACCCTTCTATGTAAAACCCTTAATGTGAATATTATCATTCTGAAGCATTTCAAAAAAATCATATAAAATGCCTAAAATAGGATTTTAAACCTGTCTCATAAGGTTATATATATATATATATATATTATATATATATATTATATAGTCTTTGCTGCTTAGGTATTGAGCATCTAGGGGATGTTTGGTCCAGGTTTTCCAATTTAACTGAAATTACAGGGACTAAAAACTTTATTTTTTCATTGTTGAAATGAAAAATGAGATTGTTGTGCAGTTGCCCCAGTTACAGGTGGTGGAGCTATATCAAAAATACTAAATGCTGTGAGACTTGCAATGAGAACACCAGAGTTGGCAGTGGGTAAAGGAACTCCCTGAAGGTAACAGAGGTCTACATATGTAAAACTAGTACGAGACCAGGGCAGGGCATGGGTGAACTGCATGGTTGCCCGGGGCCCAGACAAAAAGGGGGCCCGAAAATGGTCATTTAAAAATTATTATCATTATGTCTGGCAAAGGCGGGCCTAACACTAAAAGTTTTCCCGGGACCTCCAGGAATCTAGGTACAGTGCTGGACTAGGGCCTAATTATTTCTGATGGGCTGTAAGTTTTTCTGCTCACTTTTCATGATAAAGCTATCACAAGTATCCCATCAATTTTCTTTTGTTATGAATTGTGGTGTCTCTCTTGTCCTCTGCTCTCTCTTTGGAGGCCATATTTTTACTGTAAGTAAAATTCACACTTAGACACCTACTATGAGGATTAAAGAGATCCTATAGTTTCACATCCCTGCATGTCTGTAGCTGTACACCTTCACCACACCAATAAATATTAGGCAGCAATTTATAAATCCAGCTTGAATTTAAAAGAGCTTCTTAGACTGTACTCATTTCCCTCCTTCTCTCTCGATTTAAACTGGATTTGACAATGTTAAAATGCTGCCACCTTCTGTTAGTTCTTGTGCTGCTAATTGGCTGCAGCAGCAAACTCCCCCAGCTTTCCTGAGACTTGTAAGCTGATTTATACTGATCCTGAATTGCACTGCTGCAATATATAACATGACAAGTTAAACGCAAAGCCTGCCAAAAAATCTTGATAGGCTCAGCTTTCGTGCAGAAGCACTTGAAAAGACCATTACTACTGCCATCCAACTAAAGTATGCTCAATATTTTTGACAGTGAATTATCTGAACAGCAGTTATCTCAGTGTTCACTGGGTGTTATAACAATTTAAGGATTCAATAAAGATGGAAGATAAAAAAAAAACCTGCCATTGTTCAAGTTAACAGAAAGTTAGTATGAATTTTTCTTTGAATTTTGAGGTGATCCATATTTACCCAGCTGCATTTGATAAAGTGCCAACATGTAGTTAATTAGTATAGGTTTAGGATTAATTCAGTTTGTGTTACTTTGACTTTTATGATCAAAGAGTCCCAAGAACCTAAACATAGACTGCACTGTGAAAAACTTCACTTATCTCCAGCCTGATTCTTCCCTTCCAATACCATCCCTGTCCTGTCTCCCTTGAGGCCACACATTGCCTACCTTACAATTACTTTATTAATTTGGAAGTGTAAGAGTGATATTATAGACATGCTGGTCCAGAAATTGTGAGAGGCAAGGATTTCTTAGGATGATACCTATTGGACCATCTTTATAGCTGGGATAGAGTAAAACAAGTTTTCTAATGCAAGACATTCTTTCTCAGGATTAATGAAACATATCAGAATGCTTTTTGGCTCGCAATGCATCTTTGTAAACCTATGTTGTATTAATATTCCACATTAACTATCTTTTTCTTCAAAATCTGCACTGAAGTTTTGCATTCCAGTCCTCCCCTCGTCCTCTTCTTTTTTTTTAAATATAGGCATTAAATTCACTATCCTCCAGATTATGTGGTACCACTCCCAGGTAAGTAGTTTTGTTAAAATTGCTTGGTACTGTATCTGCAATTACAAATTCCAGTTCTTTCAGGTTTCTAGGATGGGGAATATCTATTATGTCCAAAACACACGCTTGAGCTCATTAATTAGTTTCTTGTGCTAATTTCCAGTTCTATATCGTTTTTTCCCATTATTCAGCTTGACTTCTTCCTCAGGGTCACCAACACCATCCTTATTTTTTTTTAAAAATGGAGCATATTATAAGACTCAAGAGTATCAGAATCATAGCACCCAAATCAGGAGTGGTGCCTAGATTCACAATCCTCTTGGAAATTAGCACTGTTTGTCCTAAATCATTTTTAAAATCAAAATATTTGGTAAATGCAGCATGACTTTTCATAGCTTTCTACCTTTTTCCTGTTGATTAGAAGCATCATTCCTAGGCTTAGGTTGCAAGATCCCTCTGAATTCATCCACAAATCTGAGTCATGTTTGACAACTGAAAGGTATCGAACCCTGCCATTTGAACTAGAGGAATCTTTTTGTTCTGGAATGTTTTCACCAAAAAGCCCCAAATTCTAGATTCAGCAAGACCAAGACATTTCATGCATTTGTGTCTATTTCATCAAATAATTTCAAGTTAGTTTGTTTTTTTATGGGGGGGGGGGGATACAAAATAGTCAAAACATTTCACATTTCCTAAATTTCACATTTAGATTTTTTTTTAAAGACAAAATGATACTTTGGATTTATAATTTTATTTCATTTTGAAGAAATTTAGAAAGAAGGTTTCACTGTGAATCAAAAGAAAAAAGAATTTAGGCTGTTTTAAACCAGGTGTGATCAAAAGGATCATGGTCTTTCCTTTTGCCTCCAAATCTCATTCAAAATCAAATTCCTCAATCACCATAACAGTGTTCAGCTTAAGGAAGACAGTCACAACTTAGTCTTTACTGTCATTCTCAGCCACTATCCTTCCTAGCTAGTGGTACAATGCACTGGCTCTGACTCATCAGCAGAGGTGTCCTATGAAAAGATGTCCCAGCTCTGTTGGCAAATTTTTGGGGGGATGTGGCCATGATCCCGGTCTTCCACTGCCTTTGCTGAGCTGTCAGCATGAGCCTGTTAACTAGATGTATGCAGAAACACTGTCAAAAGCATCTGCACGCTAGTCATCACGTATCAGTGTTGAGATATTAGTATCTTTCCCCACTTCCCAAGGTATCTATATTGCATCTCCAAGATTAATCCCTGAGGGCCCTATCCTGAAGTGTGCACTTGAATAACCGTTTCTCCAGGTATTTATTGTTCTCATTCTTTCAGTAGGATTTGTTGTTCTTTCTTTCACCTTTTCACCCGTTATTTTTTTTCCTTGCTGACACTGCAAACCATTTGCCATACTTTAGCTCTCCTAACTCCATATATCACTTCATTACAAGAAACTTCTTAGAGACTGACCTTCACATGCTGAATAAAAGCATAACCTGGCCTTTGATTTCTGAGAGGTGTTGGGCTACAGCTTGTCAAAGCCTCATAGCAATGAACTACTGCATTATCTGCACTTGGCCTTTGCTGGCTGCCTTCAGTAATATTATCACTGCTTTCAGATTTCCTGCTTGGGCCCCTTTTCAGTTTTGTACTTCTTGCACGCTGGAACACAGTGATTGAGTTAAAATCTTTACTATCAAAATCAGGTGTCATTGGATTCCATCTGCAAATAACATGTATATATCTTTGTCCTCTTTTCACAGAAAAATCAATGAATTGGGTGCCATCATTAACAACACAGATAATTACAGTAATAACATTATTATCAGTATAACAACAGCAATAATTCTAATATTATAAAAGCCTTAATCTATCTGTCTGTTTGTCCAGAATGCTTTATTTGCACTCTGATTGGCTGACTGAAGCAACCAATCAGGAGCCAGACACACATGGGAGGGTTGGGGGGGCCCACAGAGCCAGAGGTAGAGCGGCTGGTGCTGGTGGTGCTGCTCCATCCCCACCCCACCCGCCAGCCATTCTTGATAGGCAATTGACTAGTAATCATGATAGTGATGATAATAATAAATGTGTTCAGCTCGGAATTTCAAATTACTTGTCTAATGAAGGTCGCATTCTTGCAACAATAGCCCAGGTAAGTCCACAAGCAGGGATCTCATTTCAGAGTTGAATCCTAATTAATTAAACCTTAATACTAAGAAGTTGACACTTCTTATGCCAGTTTTGCACATGAAAAAAGAGAAAGAGAAAATGTTTTAATTAACTTTGAGAGTGAAAAGCAAATTTGTGGTTGATCCAGTGGCCATGACTGTCCACCAACTATGTACGTTAACCCTTCCCAAACTGATGAAGCAACCCCATGCATCATTGCAATCCAGCACACAGGGTCATGTCATCTAATCTGCCAGACTCCCTACAGGTCATGATATTTGGCAGTGGGGCAACAGTGGCAATGGGTGACAGCTGCACAGGCCAGATTCAGTCCATGTGCCAGAGATTCAGCACCGCTGCCTATATTTTGTTAAACTAGGTTGATATATCTAAAAACAAGAATTCTGTTTCAAGGAAATTCAATTTTTATAAAAATAGATTCCGCATGCCTTTGCAGTCATACAGAGTCTGTTATTATAGCCCAGATGGCAAGAAAAAGTACTGAAGTACTTCATATCAAGGTTTAGACATGGTAGGCTGAGGAGCAAGACTTTGAGGTACATATTAAAAACTTGGGAAGGTAACCCAAACACAGTAAGGTAAAACACTACTAGTTGGTTACTGCTTTTTTTTTCCTTAGTTGAATTGCATTTTTAATTTGTGCTAGGATCACTAAGATGGGCTTTTTGTTAAAAAAAAAAAAAAATCCTATATTGTATGCAAGTAAGCAATAAGATATAAATAAACAACTGTCTCTTAATAAATATGATACATTCTGTGTACTGTGGCACTGGCAGGAATATTGAATCCTAAGGGCCAAATACTAACACAGCATATTCTGCATATACCAGTAGAGGAAGAGGACTTGGCTCTAGATGTTAAGAGTAGGAAAGCAGAGCTCATGGGATGTCTAAGCATCCCAGCCACTCTTTTTTCCCCCCTGCCACTTTCACAAATGCTGAAAAATCGGCCTGCTTTCTATTGATATGGCCTAAACTGCATACTATATGCACGTTCTCTTTTCCCTCTGTGACACAGACCCCCCAAGGAGTCAAGTCGAAAGTATTAGCATAGCTGCTCCTTCCCTCCAACATACAGCATGGGGAAGGGGAAAACCATTAAAACTGATGCATTTCTCTTTCTCCCAGCAGCTGACAGGGAGCTGTAGCTAGTCTTTCCATTAGAAGTTGGGGAAAAGGTGAGCTCATCTTATTTGATTAGGACTGTCACCATCAGACAGTGTTTGCAATTAGTCCACGCCAGCCTTATTCAGGCTTTGGATTCCTTTCAGCAGTGAAAAAGGGAACACTTGAGCTCCATTGAATTGGAGCGTGGCATCTGCTGCACACTGAGGGGAGAGGTTGGGGGTCAACGCTTGATTTTGATAAAGCGTGCCAGATTAATTGTCTTCAGTAATCCTGTTTGTCATGGTAGATGTGCAGAGAAGTCTTTGTGGCACAGCCTGACATATGGGCTGGCCTGCTGCTTGCCTATTCAGTCACTCCCAGCACATGCTCTTCACAGTTGGCCTAGTTCCCAGAGCCTTGTTTTTCAGGGGAGTGGGCCTCCTGCTCCTATTCAGCTGGCCCCCATCTCCACAAACAGGCTCCCTAATCTTTGGGCCTGTCTGGGCTATTCAAAGCAATTGCATTATTCAAAGAGATTGGGAGAGGGAGAGAGAAAAAGAGGAGAGGGGCATGGAGGGAGAGAAGGAAAAAGAGAGCAATGTAATTTAAAAAAGAAATAAGCATCCATGCACTTCAGGCAGAGCACTTCAGGAGGCTGATTATAGTCCCTCTCCAAAGCTGAATCTATCACGAAATTATACCCTGCCTCTTTTGTAAAATAAATGCTAATAAGAGGTAATTTGGACCCTGCTGATTATTAACTTCAATGGAGACACTTTTTCCTCTGTGTTTTTATTATAAAATCTTGAATTTCTTTCCCCTCACTAAAATTTACATTCAACGGCAAAAGATGAAACAAAATGTTAAGAAGGCTCACTTAAGTGCCTCAGAAGCAGGGCAATTCAGCATTACATAGTAACAGTGAAAATCTAGGCAGACAATCTGGCCTCCAGTCCACTGAGGAGACAAGAATGGCTTTAATAGCCTGAAATCGGGCTGAAGGTTCACCCTAGAGCTTTAGCTTTCACTCTTCTCTCATTGGCTGAAATCCAGGACACTTCAGATATCTACATGGTCATTTTTTGTAAATAAATTTCCTTTGGGGGGCAGGAGGACAATAAGAAAAGGTTTATTAAATGTTCCTATTACTATGCTTTGTACAAACCATGTGCTTATGTCTCTAGCTACAAGTCAACAGACATTAAAACACCTATTCTCCAGGTTAGTTTATGAAGGCTTTTAAAACACGAATCCTGAACACCATATCAGCCCCAGCTTTGAAGTGACCTCAGAAGTTTAGCACATCAAGGAAAGCTTATTTAGAGATTTTTAAGGGGCTCACACTCCACTACTTCAAAAGGCTCTTTGACTTGCATGGGATTTCACTACCAAGGATTTCAGTAAGTGAATGTGCACCCAATGAGCCAGCTGAAATCTTTTTCCATCGACATCCCCGTGTGCTAGATCATACCCCTGATTATCAAAGCAAGACAAACCTTTGCCAACTTAATTTTTGTGTTTTATGTTTTGTCCATATATATGCACTGATATGTTACATTGATGGCTGCAACAGAGCAAAAGAGAGAAAAACAATAAAATTGGTTTTGTTGAAAAAGAAAAAAGAAAAAAAGGGGAGGGGGTGTGTGATATAAGAATCAGTTGAAAACTTATTGTTTCTAGTGCATAAACTCTGTAGATACAGGTTACAGACACATGCACAAACACTTCAACCAGGAATGCAGCATCTTGAATCTTGGATTCAGTGTCTTGCATGGCCCACTGAAACTAACTAATATGTAATATTTCCAAGTATTTTTTGCAGGGCTATCTAAGGTCCGTTCAATTGGGCATGTTGTACAAGGAATTGTAAATTATGCACAACCTTGCAGTTCTACAAACAAAACAGGACTCCTTTGTGTAAAGATGTGCCAAACCCAGCAGTTTCACTTGGAAGTTGTACTGTATGAATTTTTTCCTTCACTTCTGAATCTCATGGGGCATGTCTACATGAGCTGCATTAATGAGCATTAGCTTAAGTTAATGCGCATTATGGACATGTGTCTACACGTGAGTGCCCTTACTGCACATTAACTTAGACTAATCGCACCTAAATTTGATAGCTGAGAATGCAGGTATCAAATTTAGGCATCGTTAATTAGCACGCATTAATGCATGTGTAGAAGCAACTTGGCACTAACTTTAGTGCCGGGTTTTCCCTGTCACTATGGGGCTGGCCTGAGCCCAGCCTCAGAGAACATCCAGGGGTTGGGGTACTAGGCACCTGCCCCCTAAGCCTCCCCCCCATGCCCCCATACTCTGGCCTTGAAGACCCAAAATATTGTAAATTGTTGTCCCCATGTATATAGTTTTCCCCTTGTATATAGTTTCCCACCTGTAAGCAGGTTTTTTATTGCTGGTGGGTGGGGAGGGTGGTGGAGGGGCTCTGCTGTTGAGTGGGGAGAGGGGTTCTGTTTGTTGAGAGAGGAGGGATGGAGTGGGGGTTGTGAAGCCAATAAAGTTTTGGGTTTTTTCCCCCATGTACATGCCATGGTGCTGGGGGCAGGCAGGGGGTAGGGAATGTGTGGGTGGCAGGGCAGGTGGGCTGGAGTGGGGAATGCAGGAGGAGGGGGTCAGGAAGGTCCTCCTACTGCCAGGCCCTGGCCCCTGCTGGTGGATGTGCAGCTGTATTTGGGCTGGGGGGTGATGGAGAATGGGGGCCAGCAGGGCCAGCACCATGGCCAGCAGGAGCACAGGGTACTGGTCGTTGCTGACAGGGGCCAGGCTGGAGCATCAGGACACTGGGCATTGCTGGCAGGGGAAAGGGTAGGGGCAAAGGCAGAGGCAGGGGTAAGAGCTGGAGCAACCCTGGCACAGGTAGGCAGGGTCAGCAAGGAAGGAGCTACCACATGCTGCTCCCATGCTGGACATGGAGCTCCTGGCAGGGAAGGGGCTGGCCAGGGATCAGAGTTTCTCAGATGGCTGCCAGGTGCTGGCAGCAGGCTTTGGCTTCAACATGGCTGCTAAGTGCTGGCAGCCATGTGGCCAGAGGCTGGAGCTCCCCCGGGGGCTGTAGGGGCACATGGCAGGGTTGCAGGGACTTGGGACTAACTTTAGTGCCAAGTCACTGCATGTGTAGATACCTGTGTAGATATGTGTAGATACCCGCATGTGTAGATAACTTAATGCGCATTAAACTTAGTAGCGCTTGCATGCACGTGTAGACACATCCATGGATTTATATTTCCTGAGTGTTGAAAGGCTACCTTATCCCAAACCAAGTCCCTCATGGTTTTGATCCTAAACCTAAAGGTGAGCAAATCTCATCTCTCTTGAATATTCTTCCTTTAAATAGTTTTTCTAGTGTTTGCAAAGCACATGTGATGATTTACAAAAGACTACCTTTCTCTTCCCCAGTATCACCAAGGACATCCAACTATGGTCCTTTCCTGAAATCTTGGACTGGAATAGTATCAATTATGTCACCATCACAATCCATAAGAGTCATCTCTAGGCAAGATTCTGGATAGCTGACTGTCATGAGCTACAAAGGTTTAGTAAGCCCCTCATGCTAACTCCCTCTCCTCAGTTTCTACCTGAGAGACTGAGCATTCCTAGTTCACTTTGAAATCAGCGGTAATTGTGTACACTTACACTAAAATAGGATGTTTATTTTCTTCCATAACACTTCCCAGATATAATCCTGACTTTTATTGAAGTCAGTGGGAATCTTGCTATTACCATCAACAGCACTAGAATTTCTTCCTCCATTTGTCTTCCATTCCATGTCTCTCTCCTTCATCACTTTCAACATCATTATACTCATAGCATTACAGTCAGGACACTATACGGCAGCTATCAGGGAATGTTTAACTCTGCCTCACTGCTGTTTCACTGCCTCCTAAGGAGTTAATATTCTATTTTGTGTTTTATATATAGCAGCCATTTGTCTTTTTAGAGATAGAACTGCCTGGCTGAGAGGTTCACAAAGAGGAAGTTTGCTTCCAAGTCATGATAAAGCCTTCTGTATGACAAATAGGTTTTCTTTCCCTCCTCAGCTGTTCCTACTGCTGCTGCATTAGTAGAGCCCCATTTTGTTTTTGCAGCCATTATAAAACAGATAATGAATTAGAAATAATACCAATCAGAGACACATGAGAGAACCAACAGTTATTTATTTTTCTTCTAGGTTGATAGGTGGCCTAATATTTGCCAATAAAACAGAATTATAATACTTTCTGCTCTGAGATTAAATTTTCTACTTGTTCCAGAGGTAGTTAAATTTTGGAATCCAGCTGCTGGTCTTTTCCTTAAGCTACTGTTTCTGCAATGGAAACCAATAGAGTTGAATGATTCTAATGAAGTGTACTAAAATTCCCATTAGGGTAGGCAGGCAGCTGCAGTATCATCTACTCTGAAGAAGTGTTTGAGGCCTCTGTGATCTATCTGTACATGGCCAAGGAGAACTATGGCTTACACAAGGGGTGTCTCAAGTGGCACAGGCAGCCTCTGTGTGTGGCATGCAACAGATCAGAGAGGAGTTAAGGAGCAACAGCAGCAGCAGATCAGGCAGGGAAAAGGGATTGGAGTGGCACTTGGGGGGGGCACAGGGCTTAACTTGGGGCCATCCTGCCAAAAAAAGTTAGTCCCCACTGGCTTACACAATGAAACAACAAGTTCTTCTTAGGCATGTTTATTTACTTGTGTAGAAAGGACAAATATGCTTTATGTTTGTGTCATTACACCACTGTGATAGCCAGAACCAGAAGGGTTAATAAGCAGTTATAACAAAAGAAAATGCTTTTTGAAGATATCTGAAGTAGGACTTATGAAAAAGTTTCCTGTCTGTCTGGAGAGAATATATATATTCATATATATATAGCTGTCATAAGACGCAAAGCCTTAAAAAACAGAACTGAAAAATAAACTGCAAACTGAGCTGATTTTAATAATTTTTTCTTAAGTTAGGAAAAAAATTAATGACCTACTCACAAGGTATAATTAACATAGTGGGTTGAACTTGGGTGGGGACATGTTAATCTCAGACCCCAAAATGATGCGGTGTGATTTGCTTATTGGGTAAACCCAAGCTTGGGCAGTAACTTATTGTAATGATTTCTAACACCTTTTAACCCCATAGGATAACAGCTATAGAAGTAACATTATACATGATTATATAACTGACAAATTAGCATAAACAGGATATAAAAGAACATGCATGTTAAGTAACCCTCGGGAAGGACAGAACAGAAGGGTCATTGCTGTCCCATTACCCCAGATCTCTCTCACTCCCTGTGTGAGCGAGGACCAGATCCTGGCAGAGGGACCTCTCCCCGGTACAACCCTCCAAAAGCGTGGATCGGGGACGCCTGACTTCGCTGAATCAACTTGACATGTATCTGACTGAGGGACTATCGATAAGTTACTAACCAAGTGGGAAGTCTTGGTTGATTTCTCTATCTGTTTTTATTATCACTGTTAATTTTAACTTGTATTGTTATGTTGTCTGTTTATTAGCTTAAATTTTTTACTAACTGTCATATGTGCAAATTATATCTTTTGTTGTTATAAGTAAAATTCATTTTCTTTTATAAGTGAAACTTGTAATTGCTTTCCTTCCCAACATCACCTCCTTGATCCCAAACCAAAATCCCAGTGGCTAATAAAGTTGCAGTACTCAGTCAGTCTGCAACTAAATTGATATACTCAAAGTGCCCAGCTGGCCTGTGACACACCACATAAACATGATTCATTGAGGTGGATATAATTTTTGCCAAATTCATAGACAAAGGAATTTCACTTTTGTGCTGAGTGAAAACATGGAGACCACATTTAAGTAGGAATCCCAAGTACAAGCTTGGACTTTCAGAGTCTTGTCATAAGTCTTTGCTAATTATTTAAGGCTTCAATTCTGAAATTCACTACACGTGGGCACAAGGATTCAGTTTTAAACAACAGGAACCTAAGGTATTTGCTAAAGATTGGTGATCTTTTTCACTTAATTTCAAACCCACTCTAACTATGTAATGGTCTCTATTAAAAATAGATTGTTCATTTTTATATCTTCATGAAAGGATAATGAGGGCGTATTAACTATGTATAGTATAAATATTTACACAAGAGTGAGTGAATGTGGACTGGCCTCATTCCCTCACCCCACTTTTCCCCCTTTCTCCATTAGCATGAATCTATTTCCTCATGAATAGTCAAAAGATATGTGCCGCTAACTGGATTTTGGTCAGCCTACCAGTCATATGGTATGTAAAGACCATGTGCATGCTATTCCCCATGCACATGAGTCAGTCCTTGACAAAGTGAAGGGATTTAAGGAGGAGTAGAAAGAAAAAATATAAAGCCAAAGGAAAGCAAGAATGAAAGAAAATGAAATGCTTGCAAGACAGAGGAAAATCCTATTTCAGAGACCAATAGGATCCAGATGAGCTTGCTAATAGTACCATATGGTTTCCTATTCCAGGGCTCCTATACATGTGCAGGGAGGCTGCTCCAACAAGCTGTAATTACAGTGTGTTGGAGCAAGCTCAATTAATTGAGTCTGCTGGAGCATAGTAATTACCGCACTCCAGAAGACTCCAGCAGCATGTGTATCAGCATCCCCATACTAAAAAATGGTGGTGGAGCACTTTAAACTGAAGTTGGTTTGATGAGCTTCAGTTTACAGTGTCCCACCACCATTTTTCAGCATGGAGATGCTGATATCCATGACACGCTGGGCACTTTTAATTAACTCTGTTCTCAGAGCTGCATTAATTTAAGCACCCATTGGCTATGTGTAGGGGGTGCACGCAGGTGCACATGCAGCCCCTGAGCATGGCGGTGCACCCCTGTGAAAAGGCACTGCCAACAGTGTTGGTGGCGGTGCTCACCACCCCCTCCCCACCCTCTGCCAACACCGCTGGTGGTGTCTGCGGGTGGTTACTGATCACCGCTGGCTGCCGCCGATGCTGTCAGCTGATGCTGTGGTCACCAACCCCTGGTTGCCACTCGCCAACCTCCCCGGGCCCTGACAGCGCCAGCAGCATTTACAGAAGCTCCCCACTTACTGCTGCCGTGCTCCCACCGCCATCAATGCCGCCGTGCCCATGCGTTGTTCATGAAAGCACCCCCCCACCTCCTGGAACATGTCTATAAACACCCCTTCTTGCCACTTCTATTGCAAGTGTACATAGATCCAAGTTTTCTCACCAAATTCAATGGGAGTGGGATTAGGCCCAAGTATTCTGAGGACTCATCCAATCTGTGTACAGTAACAGTGTGCCAATTTAATTCCAATCTTCCTGCTCTACACCATTATGACCCACAGCAATTTTGGGGAAAGCTTCCATTTATTATGGGAGGTAGGATAAAAACATCAGAGAACAGTTTACACAACAGCATCATTCATACAGCACAAAACAACATGAAGGATGACATGCAACAAATCCAGGGAACATTAAGCTCCAACACACCTTTCTTTTATTAGTACAGAGAAAGATCCCAGTGTGTTAGTGATATCAATAAGAATGTTTTTTGAGTAAAGCCTATAGGATTTTGTCCAGCTATTAAGAATTTCTGTAATGCCTTAGGAGTATAAAACCCTTTAGGAAAACATCAGCACAATGTATGTTCCCTCTACAAAGAGTTGTACCTCCGTGATCATGGACACTAATCTTTCTTTTAAGAGAAATCAATTTTCATTTGCCTTTCTTATTTGTTACAAAATAAAGTTCTTGTCCACAAAGGGTGACTTAGTACAGTCAATATACTCTGGTTCAATAAAAGGGCTTTCTTATATTTAAGCTTGCCTGGACCAAAGTAGGATCTCATACAGATTGATCTGCCCCTGTGAATAGGGCTTAAGAAAAGACAGACAGAGCCCTGCAAAATATAGGGCAGCCTTGAATCTTGGACAAGCGTGCTCCTGAATCTACCTTAACATAAAGTTGTCTGAAGATGGAGACCTCATTTTAAACAAGCAGTTCAATGCTTTTGAACTATGCTGAAAATGAATTTCGAATTCCCATTATGGTATAGGGGTTGGTGTGTATATATTTGTATGACAGTCACTAAAACCTGAAGACAAAGTGCTTTGTTTATTACCAAATTGTGTAAAACAAGAAGTATATGGAGTATATGCATAGCCTTTGTTCAAGGTAGAGAAGATTACAAGTATGATAAATCCTTCCCATTAAGAAAATAATTGAAGAAAAAGAATATTTCAAATGTTTCTGGGAGAGGTGATCTCTTCTAGGACTGCTTTCTTGTTCCCCCCTCACCCTGTGCCCCAGAGCTCTCCTGCACTGTCATTTCACATGCTGGCAACTAAGTGAACTGTCCTGTTTCTCAGAAACTCCTACAATGGAGTTGGCTCTTCTCAATCCTCCCACCCCTCCCCTCAACACGCACAATGTCCTGGTGACAGGTGGTTGCTGGTTTCTGTAATTCTGGATACAGATTCAGTCAGGTCCAGTGGCCTGTAAAAGGGGAAAACACACACACACACACACACACACACACACACACACACACACACAAAACCCCCTAGAGCTTATGAAGAGGAAGAAACTCTGGCTCTGAACGTGCTGAGACAGACTGGTACGGGGAGTCAGTACAAAAAGCATTCAGCATGAAAAGCCAAACCCAAACGAAAGAAGCTGCTGCCAGGATCATCACAAGGACCTCTGCCACACAGATGTCTACTGAACCAAGCTGAAACTGATGAGTCTTTTATCGGCCCCCTTCCCCCTCTTTAGATACTCATAGCAAGACTCAGCTGTCTAGCTCTATTAATATCAGTTCAAGGGCCACAGCCTATGTGATAGACATCTGACACACTGAGAATAAAGCCTGCATGGGACTGACTGGCAGAAAATGGTTTTTATGACATTTTTTTTCACTTCAGTTACAGCAAACAAAATGAATGCTAGATTTGAATGAATGAAAGGAGATTGGTACTTTTTTGCCAGCAGAAAACCGATCTTTTAGTAAGCTAACTGGTTTTGGTACAATCCAGCAAGTGTTTCTTAATAAAAACTAGCCCCACTGTTCTGCTGGGTTTTTGTTTGTTTGTTTGTTTTAATTTACAGAAGTACCTACCCACCTCCACCCATTTGCTTCGCATGGCCCACTTAGCCAGAAGTAAGACTTTACATTGTGTATGAGCAAGCCAGTGACCTACACAGGGCATTTTATTTGCTTACTCATGGTAAACTTGTGGGTTTGTATTAGCTTTCTGCACAAATTACAAATCTGACTCTGGAATACACCGACTCCCGGATGGTGCTCCATACTTTACAGGATTAGACCTTTTATTCTAAAGCTCCATCCCAGCAAAACACTTACATGTACACTTAGGTTTTATGAGATTGAATCAATGAGACTTAACCACATTCCTGACTTTAGTAATCTTAATGTTAAGTACTTGATTATGTGCTTTCCTGAATTGAGGCATAAATTGTGAGATGTTAGTGCACCTGCCAAGCACCTCTCACTAGTCAGCCAACCCTCAACCTGCAGTCTACAAATGTGAATAAGAAATGCAGGGGCTTTCACCTTTAAAAGTTTGGCTGTATACTTGAGGAGTCTGCTCCTGGTGGCTGCAGGTGCTATAGGGTCTCTTAGGAACAGCTTTGAAGAAATGTTGAACAGACAAACCATAAAGGTCCCATTGCTTACATCAGGGGCTCTCAACCACCTGCCTGTAAACCAGATCCTGTCCGCAGAAATGTATCATCTGGGCCACAGGGCTCCCCACAGATCTAAAAAATTGGCAGTGGGGGAGCGGTGGCAGCTAATTGTCACTCCCCTGCTGCTGAATTTCTAAATCCGTGGGGAGCTCTGTGAGCCAGTGTTACCCTGTATGACAGACTGGGAGCATGGGGCCAATTAGAGTGTGCAAGGCTGATCAGGGTGGGATGGAGCCAATCAGTGCCCAATCCTGGTGCGCAGGGCTGGGCAGAGGTGGCTTGGGGCCTGATCCCACAGAATGGGGCCTGATTCAGCCTGTGTTGACACCCCCTAACTTAGACTAACTTGCAAAAATTGAATCAGTTCAGCCTCAGGCTTTTTGACTGTCTGTACTTAGCCAAAATGTCAATGTCACTGTCAAGATGGAACTTGGTCCCTGGCTCTCGCTAACAAGCCTCACTATTTTCTTTCATATTTTTTTTAATTGTACTTTGAAGTTGTAATATGAAACTGGACATTGGTGAAGCAATGGTTATGGCAGAGGCCTCAGAAGACTTTTATAGCTTTACCACTGGTTTCACTATTTATCTCAAGAAAGTTCTACTAATTGTTTTGGGGGGAAACAAAAGCTTACCTACTTTGGAGAGAGTGCTTTAAGATCTATGGGTTAAAAATAATTAATACATACAATTGAAAATACTGGTGGGAACTACAGTTTAGAAGAACAGAAAATTGGCTTCAAATTTTAACCCCAAACACAAGCTCTTGGGTTTCTTTGTCCATCTCTCTCTCTCTCTGTCTTTTAAAAATATGTTTGACCCTCACAATAAAAGGATCTCCAACAATACAGCTGTGGCTTTCTGATTGCAAGCAGGGAGTTTTTGTTTAGATTTCTCCAGTTCAAACAATGCTTTGAGACACTGGGCCAAATTCGTCCCTGATTTAATCCCACTGACGTCAGTGTAATTACACTAGAAATGAATTTGCCTCACTGATATTATTTGTTGCATGTTATATGTATTCCTAAAATGTAATTAGGACCCAATTTCCTCAACCCATTATTTTGGAAAGAGGCAGCCTGATTCTCTTGTCAATTATACTGGTGTAATGCAAAGAGCAACCTTTTTGAGTCAGTGGTTGGATGTTAGCATTACTGAAAACAGAATCAGGCCCATGGGTTTTCACTGTTTAATTAGAGCTGCCTGTTTGTGGGTATTGTGATGTTAGTTCAGACCAGTAAATTTACCATCTTAGTTTACTGCTTTTTTATTGTATTTATATAATTTTTCTTGATCTCACCAAACTCAGCACTTCAAAATCAGCTTATTTTTCTGTGATCTTCATGGATCCCCACAACATGGATTTGTTACAACAATGCCATTCCCCAAAATGTCTCAGTTTCTGTATACCATTACAGTGGATTACTTGGACAGTATTGAGCAAAAATGGATTATATTAAGCTTTAACAGCGACTTGATCAATCAGGCAACAGCTGTACCAATACTGGCAGAAACCAGGTCTGGTGAAGATATTTGTAAATTCTCAGAAAGAAATAATATAGAATATGAGCCAGGATTATAAATAACAATTTGCACATGTCACTAATAAACATACATATTAGCAGAAACTATAGAACATAACTTTATATTTTAAACCATATTTCAAACACATTCATAAGAGAAACAGTATTTTTCCTTTTATATTATCAGTGTTCAACATTGGATATCACTTCCATATGGTGGTTTATAATATGTGCTAGCAAAACACAGTGATACAATGCTCATGGAAGACTAGACTGATATTTTGTTAATAACTTTTTGGAAGCTCTTCTGTTTATCTGCCTGAAGTGAACATTTTAAGCAAAGAAAAATCCCCTTATGAACATACTTTGTTCCCTAATGCCTTTGGGCATCTGATGTATTAAATCATGTGAACTTAAAAAACAAATATTACAAATAAAAAAAAGGAACTATAATCTAATGATAACCAAAAAGTTGGTGCAGCTGGAAAAAGAAAGAAACAAAATATGCCACAAGCTATGGTTCACACTGGGTTTGATCCTGCCTACAAAGATGCAGAGATATTCCTTTCACATATCCACATTCCAGTCCACTGACAAGCTACTCATTGTAAAAGTAGTTGCTCTGTATGTTGCGATTGTTGTGCATATTTCCTCACCTCCATTATGCTGACTGTAGGAAGAGCGAGAGCATTGTAAATGGAGAGGAGACATAACGGCAGACCACAAGACATCTTACTCCACGTGTTAAGTACAAAACATAGGGCTGGAATGCACCTGTGCATACCTGTAATGGTACTTTACAGTCACCTACAGATTTGAGGAGCTACCCCAACTAGCCCAGTGGAAGCTGGCTTAACCAAATTCCAATCTCCTCATCCTGCAATTTGAGTTTGGACCTTACATAATTCAAATCATTGTGGTAGCTTTTATTAATCTGTTCTCTACAACATCATAGAAAAAATATGTCTTTGTATCCAATAGCTAAAGTATCCTAAAAATGGTAATATTTCAGAAGAGGAGCCCCCAAAACTGTGGGTTGGTAACTGATGTAAAGTGCATCAGATATTCAAAAGAAATGAAGCTTTCTCCTTGCTTGGAAAGCCCTTACACAACTCTGTTGCTTTTGTCAATTTTAGTTGTTTTGAGCACTTTTCAAGTAGCCCTAGTCACAACCTTCTTTTAAAAGTGCCAAATCAATGATTATTCCTGTTCACAAGAGTGGCCAAACTCCTACAACCTTTTCAAGATGGGCTGATGTCCTGGGTCAAAGAGTCTCCAGAAAAATGAGAAACATAGTACAGAGCATAGGTGATGGAAGGCCAGGGCTAATGGGGCTTAGCCCCCACAAACTAATTTTGTGGCAGCTGGTGACAGCAGCAGCACCATGGTGCTGCCGTCTCACAGCTCCCGGTGTTGTCCAGTGCCACCTCCATGCCCCGCTGCCACAGTGCTGCACCCAGCACCCCCTTGCATGCACCTCCACTGCTGGTGTTCACCAGCCGTGCAACAGCCCTCAGCACCCCCAGATAATATTTTATCCCACCACTATCAGTACAGAGAATCAGTCTAGCTAAACATTATTTTCCTTTATATTGTGTGGCTATTTTTCTGAGCATCTCCCCAGTTTCTGGACATGATATTTTCTTTTGCTCCTCCTTCAGCTCTCTCTTACGTTTCATGTTGGGAAGCATGGCTGGCATTCAGCCCAATCAGATCACATTAGAATTTAGAGGAAGCTTGAACCAGTGCAGTCTCATGAAAGGAACTCTACTTAAACACCATGTGGAGATGAGAGCAAAAACATTTGTTAGTTACTTAAAGATAACACTCTAATTCAAACTTAGTTAAGGATTTGTTTATATGATATGATATGGCAAGACATTCAACTTATGATGAGTAGCACACCAGACAGAGATTAATTTCAATTTTTACAAAAACGTTGAACTACTTCTATGTAATATGAGCAAGGAAGAACAAAAACAGAGGTAACAAAGGGTCAGCTGCCATTTCTTATGTTGAATAGTAGCTTACTCAATGAGAAGCCTTATTGTACTCAGCATACCTTCTCAACATGAGTATCACAGTTTGGTCCTCTAAAATTCTCTTATGTTCCACTGAACCCCACAACTATTTTCTTAAATAGTTTAGTAAGGAGAAGTACTTACTAAGAAGAAACTCCCTCAAATCTAATTTATGGTTTTATTCCTTCCAAAATAATCCCTTTTATGCTCACAGTAGTGAAATATACAAAAATGTAATGACAGTAGGAAACGGTCTGCTTACCCCATCCAGGATATCGAAGAGCAAGTTACCTGACAAAGACAGGAAGTTCAGAAGTGATGCAAGGTAATCTTGAGTGGAACAGTGAATTCCCTGAACCATTAAGTCTCCTGTCTGTTCAAGTGAAGATAAAGAGGTTTTAAGGCAACTTGATTTGTATCACCCACTAGTTTCATAGTTTCATAGTAGCTAGGGTCAGGAGGGACCTGAACAGATCATCTAGCCTGATCCCCTGCTACAGGCAGGAATGAATGCCGGGTTCACCAGACCCCAGACAGGTGATCATCTAACCTCTTTTTGAATTTACCCAAGGTAGGGGCGAGGACCACTTCCCTAGGAAGTTGGTTCCAAATTTTGGCCACCCTAACTGTAAAATATTGCCTCCTGATCTCTAACATAAATCTATTCTCCATCAGCTTATTACCATTGTTCCTCGTCACCCCAGGTGGTGCTGGGGAGAAAAGGGATCTAACTATTTGCTGTTGATCTCCCCTGATGAGTTTGTAGGCAGCCACCAGGTCCCCCCTCAGCCTCCTTTTGCCAAGGCTGAACAGGTTCAGGTCCCTCAGTCTCCCCTCATAGGGCCTGTTCTGCTGCCCTCTCACCAAGCGGGTGACCCTCCTCTGAACTCTCTCCAGGCTGGCCACATCCTTTTTAAAGTGCGGCGCCCAGTACTAGACGCAGTACTCCAATTGTGGCCTGACCGATGTCACATAGAGGGGGAGTATCACCTCTCTGGACCGGCTTGAGATGCATCTTTGGATGCATGACAAGGTATGGCTGGCCTTGCTGGCTGCGGTCTGGCATTGGTGGTTTATGTTCATCTTGGAGTCAATAATGACTCCGAGATCCTGTTCCACCTCTGTGCTTTCAAGAGGGGAACTCCCCAGCCTGTATGTATGCTGTGGATTCCTCCTCCCAAGGTGCAGCACCCTGCATTTGTCTACATTGAACCCCATCCTATTCTCATCTGCCCACTTCTGTAGTCTGTCTAAATCTAGTTGCAGCCTCTCTCTCCCTTCAAGTGTACCCACCTCGCCCCAAATCTTAGTGTCATCAGCCAACTTGGACAATGTGCTTTCAACCCCCTTGTCAAAGTCGCTGATGAAGATGTTAAACAGTGAGGGTCCGATGACTGAGCCCTGGGGTACCCCACTGCTCACATCTCACCAGGTGGAGTATGACCCATCCACCACTACTCTCTGGGTGCACCCCATCAGCCAGTTTTTTTACCCATCCAATTGTGTAGGCATCAATGCCACAGTCGCTTAATTTATTGATGAGGATGGGGTGAGAGACGGTGTAAAAGGCCTTCTTAAAGTCTAAAAAGATTATGTCCATAGCGACACCGTTATCCAAGAATTTAGTTACCTGGTCATAAAAGGCAATCAGGTTGGTCACGCAGGACCTGCCTTTGATGAACCCATGCTGGTTGCCCCTGAGCATGATCTCCCCTGCAGGCCCCCCACAGATGTGCTCCTTGATGATTTTCTCCAAGATCTTCCCCAGGACCAAGGTGAGGCTTATGGGCCTATAGTTACTTGGGTCCTCCTTCCTCCCTTTCTTAAAAAATGGGGACGACATTAGCTAGTTTCCGATCCCCCAGCACCTGGCCAGATGACTATGAATGCTCATACAGCTGGGCCAAGGGCTCCGCGATGACCCCTGCCAGCTCCCTCAACACCCTTGGGTGGAGGGCATCTCACTAACTTATTTTAATATAATTGCTTATTTCTTTCACGATCACAGTAGTATCTAGAGCCATGGTGCCCATCCTCCATGTCCTGGATAGGCAGTTCTAGGCCTGGCAGTGGGCTGGATCTGGCTGGTGGGCCTGATCTGACAAACAGTCATGATCTGGCCATGTGGCAAGGGCCTGGTGTGCAGCCACAGCCATGTAGGGCTTGGAAATTTGGTAGTAGGGAAGGGGTACAGTACATAATGCAGCATCATGCTGCTATCCCCCTGCTGCCAAATTTCCCACATGCCACTGCGCATGGGCCAGGGGTTGAACACTAGGCCTGTGCAAAGTGGCAATTATTCGCTTAGGATTCAGCCGATTCGGGGGACAGTGATTCAATTCAGTGATTCAAATCACTGTCCTGATTCGATTTAGCCAAATCTCCAAATCAGCTAGGCCAGGCCCATCCCCCACCCCTCTCCCAGCCTGGCAATGGCTAACCCAGCTCCCGGCACTTGTTAAAAAAAAAGCCCTGGTTCAATGGGTGCTGCTGGGCAGAGGGCAATGCTTGCTGCCCCCCAATGCCCCAGGCTGCATGGGGGGCTCTGACCCCCCCTCACTCCCCCAGCCCCCCCACAGGTGCCCCCCCCAAGCCAGCTCCAGCCCTTTAAGGAAAAAAAACCTGAGAAACCCCTGCACTCACCATTCCTGCCAGTGGGGGGGGGTGATTCCCACTGCCTCCCCTTGCCCCATGCCATGCAGGGGCCTCTGCACAAGCCCCCACAAAGCCCCAAGGCCACTGCAGGAGCGGTGAGTCCCGGGAGTTTTCTTGGTGTAGATTTTTTCTTAAAGGGCCGGAGCTGGCCTGGGCAGGGCACCCATGGAGGGCTGGGGGAGCAAGGGAGGGACTGGGGGGGCTCATGCAGAGTCCCGCATGTGGTGTGGGGCAGTGTGGGGCAGCAGAGATCACCCCCCACCTGGCAGCACCCGGTGAGCACCAGGGCTTTTTTCTTTAATTACTGAGCTGGGGTGAGTGGGGGCAGCCATGGGGGCTAGGGGAGTGGGCAGGGGTCAGGGGGGCTGGGGGAGGGGACCCCCCATGGTCCCCTCCCTCAGCCCCTTTCCCCCATCCCTAGTACTTACCAGCTCAGAGTCGGCTGCAGTTCCCTGCTGCAGCCACCAGGGACTGACCGAATCATCAAAGCTCTCCACATCTTTTCTGAAGATTAGGAGAGCTTTGAATCAATTCACGCCTTTAAACTGGTCCCCTGATTCAATTCAGATTTGGAGATTCGGCCGTTGAATTGGGCCAAATCTCCTCCGAATCAAATCACTACCTGAAGCTTTGCACAGCCCTATTGAACACTTGTCATCTAGAGGTACCAATCAAGGATCACGCCCCAACTATTAGCTGCTCCATAGGTAGGCAGTCGTTGAACCCCAAAAGCTTGCAATGTACAATGTTACATATTTTGATACATAAATTTAATTCTGCTGTTTCAGTAACTGACACACCATTATTCAATGTGCAGTGGGGATTATTCAGTGTTAATCTATGTAAGACAATTTTGATATGTTTGTTAAATGTATGCAAAGTGAGGAAGCTTTTGAACTGGTGTATTAGGATTTGGCAAGTACATTTTTGCTCTGTAATTATGCTGCAAGTTAATGAGATGCATGGATATGTTCTGCTTTAACTGCATTTGACATTTGTTGAGTGCTTTGGGGATACACACAAGGGAGAGAGGCATAAGGCTAGGGTCATTGCTTAAGGGCAGCTCAAATGTATGTTATTGCTTTGATCACATATTTATGCTTTGGGAGAGCATAAAGAAGTCTATTCTCTGCTTGATACACACAAGTAACTACCATTGATGCTGTAAGATTCATGTGAATTGTCATACATTTTCATCACAGTCCTTTTCCTTTCTATGTTAAATTAATCTCTATGTGATATAGATGCTTATATCAAGGTGCCCTAAAAACTTGTGGTCTGACAATATTCTGACAAAACTCCCATCTCTTTCAGTGGGTGTTTTACCTTCAGTAGATGTTTTGTCTGCTTATTTCCTACAAACAGAGGATATTTTTCCTATAAAATAAAACTTTTGTAATATGCTGTAGCACCATAATAGAGTTTTTATGAATATTGAATTTGATAAGCTAGGTTCTCGCTGTGCTGAATGATACTAGACTGATTCCCAAAGCTCTTCCTCTGGAAAAATGTCCTGAAAGATTTGCATATATAGATGCTGGTTAAAAAACCAACTGTGAATATCAGAGTTTGGCCCATATATAATAATTGTATAACTGCTAAATATAGATTTCCACCATCTATATAAGTAAAATGCTAAACATGTATTTCAAAAAGTGAACCTTAGAGAGCCGTGTAAACAGACTGATGGATCACAGTATCTAGAACAGTCACAACCTAGTGAGTCCTAAACCAATAGACATTCCCATCTATACCAATATACATGCATGACCAACAGCCTTACCACCACCTCCTCCTTCCTGCCCCTTCTTTTGAAAAGCATGCAAATGTTTGTTAAATAGGCCCAGATCCTCACTGAGGTAAACTGGCATAAATCCACTGAATCCAACATATTTTTTAGAATAACATATCTGATTAATTTACCACAGTGAATAATGGGTATTGCCAGGGTAGGTTTTGGAAAAAAATCTGCTTTTATTCAGGTGGATAGATTATATAATACCTATAATCTACATACATATCTACAAATATGGATCTATTTGTTATAAAATAAATATAATCTAATTGTTATAAAAATACAGACACATAATATAGGACATACATTCTAGAAGTCAGAGCTGTATTCAATTCACCTGTCCAGGCTTTGAGTTATATTGTCAAGTTTCAGCCCCTTTCACCCTCTCCGCACTATTTTCTGGCCCATTTCAATTAAAGGACAAATCCATTCCAGTGTGTATCCTAGGGGCTATAATGAAGTCAGCTGTCAAACTCCCATCATGCAGCTGCCCTGCTGCTGTATCTGATGGCCACTTGTCAGCTGTTTCACCCAGTCAAACATAGA
This sequence comes from Alligator sinensis, assembly GCF_000455745.1. Classification (NCBI taxonomy): domain Eukaryota; kingdom Metazoa; phylum Chordata; order Crocodylia; family Alligatoridae; genus Alligator; species Alligator sinensis. The sequence goes on from NW_005842446.1 coordinate 592,636, forward strand.
CAAAGGGCCCTTTGATGGCCTGCCTTTCTCCAATCAATCTACACCTTTTCCTGCTGGACTTCAACATCTGCTTCAGTGTAATTTGATTTTACATTCAGTGCAGCCTGACCCTATTGATAAATTAAATCTATCTGAACCCGATATCCTCACACCACCATGGGGTAAATGACTTGCTGTTTAATTTTGGCCTTTGCCAGAAGTGAAATCTTTCAATACTTTTTTCCCTCCTTTTGAATAATTCAGGCATCATATCATGATTAGGGGGAGGGAAGAGGGATCCTCTTTAGAATACACATGAAAAATAAATCAGAGAGATTCTTGTAAAGATTCCTGTACTCCTCTGCAACATTTGATATAATCAGTGTTTTCCAGGTAGCTATGTTTTATCACACTGACTTCTAAATGTTGCTCCCATTAAAAAGAAAAGAAAAGACTAGGGTCAAATAATTAGGAGTATTCTTAAAACCACCAGCAGTCTCGTGACTTACTCTAAAAGTTATTGTCAGTGTAGAATATAGTTCACATGCTTTTCCTCACATACTTATGCATGCACAGAAAAGGAAAGGGAATTTCAAATTTGCCAAAAATGACAGTATCTGGTATTTTATGTGCCTTAACCAACAACTAAAAAGATTAATTGAGCTTCATAGCATCCCATTTTTTTCAGAAGGGGGCATAATGAGGCGAACCTTTCCACCCACCGAAGAAGAGCTGCTCTCTCTCAAACCTATTTGTGTTTTATAAGGTCATTTACAGCTTGGTCTTAAAATGATCTGAAAACAGCACAGTCTGTCATCCCCACATCTTCTCAGCAATTAGTTTTTGCCTTCCTGCAGCCTCCTTCCCTAGTTATGCCCCTCTCACCTCCATTCTTTCTGAGACTCTTCAACCTCCTTTCCTAGACCTGGGGGAGCAGCTATACCTGGTCCCTGTCTCCCATCCCCTTCAAGTGTCAGAGGAGAAGCTCCAGTCATTCTTCTCTCTCATGTTCCTTTCTAGGCCAGGTGAGGCACCTTCTCTTGGCTCATAGGAACAGGGTAAAGAGTGGGTGGAACCATACAGAACAGCTGAGCACTTGTTATGCTCTCCTCCCCTCCTTAAGAAAGGTATTAGTTGGGGGTCAGAGAAGGAACTCTGGGGGCGTTTGTACACATGACACTGTTACCATGTTCATGTGATGAAAATGTCACCATGTGTGGCTAAATGGTGTCATGCTGTACACATGCAGGAGTTTTGTGGGTTTTAAATGAGTTTGCACCATTACAAATGAAACTACATCCTGATGTAGTTTAGTCTGCAACAATGCATTGCAGCTATTAGTCAGCTTGCCCCCCGGCCACGGGAGAGATGGGCAGACTCTGCAGAAAAAAAAAGGATTGGGTCCCTTGCCACTTCTTTTTTTCCCCTGGAAGAGCCTGCCTGCCTCTCCTGCAGCCGGGGGGGTGAAATGCCAGTAAGCTGAGTGGCCCTTGAGCTACTGTGGCCCCCATTCCTTCCCTCCACAGCAGCAGTGCCCCCCAGGGCCACCTGGGCAGGCTGCTAGCAGGCTGGATGCTGCCCCATCTTGGGGTTGATGAAGAGTTGGATTGGGCCAGGTGCTGCCTCTGAGCTGGGACAGCACCCGGCACACTAGCTGCCTATCCACACAGTCCTGGGGGCACCACTTCCACAGAGGGAAGGACCGGGGTCCTCTGCAGCTCAGGGGCTGTTCAGTCCGCCAGCAGCTTGCCCCCTGGCCACAGACATGCTCCACCAAAAAATAAATAAATAAATAAAGGATTAGGCCCCTTGCCGTAACAGTGACAGAAACCCCTAAATTGAAACAGTGGGTTTCAATTAAAAACACACCATTTCAATGTAGGGGGCACAGAATGCAACCCTAAGGACTAAACCCCCCTCATGTGTATGAGTGCCCTGGCTGCCTCCTGTAGCATCTCTAATGGAGTAACCAATCACAGGGTGTTGGGCCAGCCAACTAGAAGAGCTTCCTCCCCCAAGTGGCACTAAAAACCATGAGTCCCTCAGTCACCAATCTCACATTTTAAATAGTTATATAGTTTTCAGGTCTGCAGCTACCATGCCACTTTTTAAGCCCTGTGTATGCGGGCACGTTGTGGATACATCAGTTTTACAGTGGGTCATATGCAGTTGGTGGGCACAGCAAGAGTCAATGTAATAAGTAACACAGAGGTATTTGTTTCAATTTTGTCATAAAGAAATATACAGGGCTTTCTGGTGCTAACAACAAGCTGGCAGTGTTTGCGTGGAAGACTCCACTATGTTAGCAAATGTTGATCCAGCAGGGGAATATTAAAAAGGTTGTGTGGGTTCACTGAGCCAGATGAGTCATTACCCCACCCGAGCTGAAGGAAATTGGGATCAACTGACAAATAGGGCTGGTCAAAAAAGAAAAAAGCCCAAACCATAGCAGAACCATCTTCATTCCCCTTTCCCTTCCTGAAAATCAAAAGTTTTTCAACTCTCTCTAATTGTCCAGAGAAAAATTTCACAGAGCAAGACAAGCCATCCTGGAGCCAGATTCTTTGCATCAGGGGCTCCCAGTTAAAATGCTTGAGCTGAAAATCCATATTATCTTATTAAGCCAAATGGAAATAAGATAATACCCCAGGAAGAGGGTGGAGAAGAATTTAGACTCTATGAACTGTATTTGAGGGCAGGCTGGAGAAACCAGCTGCTCATGTTGCATTATTATAAGCAGGGCTGGTAGCTAATTGCTGATGATTATGGCTATCCATCACTGCCTATTAAAAAGTCCCTATTTAGAGTTGCTTATAACTTTGTAAAACCTTATCCATTTGGGCTGTAAGTTGCCAGCCTCACAATGAATGTTACTGGAGAATTTCAGCCAGAACACGGATACTAGGACAAGGAGCCAAGGGTGGGAGGAAAAGTTAGAGACAGACTGGATAGGAAATCAGGAAGGAAGATCTGAGATTAATTAGCCAACTGACTGGGGAGAAGGACTTGTAACCAGGGTTTGATAGGGCCCACCACCTCCAGCACTTTTATAGCCTCTTTGCAGGCTTTATAAAACACAAGGCCAGAAGAGGCTGTTAGGTCATCTCTGATTTCTATTTTAAATCTGTCTGTCTTCAGTTACCAGCCATTGGCTCGTTTTATGCCCTTCTCTGCTGGACTAAGCTGCAATTTAGTACCCAGTAGTTTTTCCTTGTTAAGTTATTTATGCTCAGTAGTCAAATCACCTCACAGTCTTCTTTTTGATGTGCTCAAAGACTCACAATAAAGGCATTCTCTTTGATCCTCAAATAATTTTGCTAGCTCCTTTCTGCAGCTTCCCTGTAAAACCAAAACAGCTATACACACTGTTCTAGTGCTGGCCTTACCAATACTACATACTCACTACTTTCCTTTTTTTTTTGGATTTCCTTTCCTTCCAGGAAATCCAACCACTAATCCTTTATGCCATGCTATCCCTCAAGGAACTCATGCTCAAGTCCTTGTCCTCTATGATCCCTGGAGCCTTTTCAAAGTCCCAGTCCCTCATTCTATATTTAGGGGCAGCATTCACTGGAAGTAAAAGGAGTGGCAAGTTTGTGAAAATCCACTCATTTCTCATCATCCCAGTATGTGGGTGTATGTGGTGTGGAGGGAGTGAGGGGGTGGAGATGGGGGAGGGAGGAGCAATGATACTTTGTATCCTTTAGAGGCTGTCACAAGGCAGCTCCAGCCTATATTCCCTTTTTTGTTCACTGGGCCATTGTACCCAATACCAGCACAATAATGCCTCCAGAGTTCTTGCTGAAGTGATGCACCTTTTCAAACTCTGTTTTTCAGGGCCATGGGTTTAACACTGCTGTCTAGCCTTAAGAGTTTAGTTTGGATTGATTGCACATCTTGGGTTGCTAAAATGTAAACTTTTATCCACTTTAATTGAAGAGAAAATGTCAAAGTAATAATGTATCCTTGAAGAAAAACACCCTTTTATTTGCACTGGATATCTAGTTACTCAAAGATATTTCTCAGCTGTCGTGTGCTAGCTCTGCAGTGATTTTAGTTATTTGAAATGTTATCCCTGTTCCAAGAAGGAAAGGTTTCTAGACTGAAGCCTTGACACCACAAGCATTTTAATGGCTATTGCTCAAGAGACTGCATGCATTTGAAAAAAAAATAATAAAAAAGAGACTAAGAGGCAGAGAGAAGGCTACAGATTGTTCAAGAGCAGTCAGTGAACACTGTCTTTTGGGAATATGTTGCTTCAAAGAAATACAAGCATTAGTATTTAAAAGAAGCCGAGAGTCAAAGATCACTTAAACAAGCTGATCTAGATATATCATTTGCTTAGTGGTATAAATCTGGAGTAATTTCACTGAAGCAGATAGCCACTCCAGATTTACATCTGCATATGAATAAATTAATAAATAAAATGGCCAACTAGCTTGTATGCAACAACTTTTTCTACTGCCTGGAAAAAAGTACTAAATCTAATTGTCCTGGGAAGTTTCAGGAGTCAAAAACCTTCCCTCTGTGTGTTTACTAAATACTGGGCATTTAGTATACTGGATGTTATGTTCTGCCTTATCAGCCATTACTGATAGGAAAGGCCAATTTGGTCCTGCTCACGACTGCATCTGCATTAATTCTGTGGATAATGAAATAACATAAGACTGACTTTTTCTTGATGAAAATGAGTTGTTCAATTTTGACTTGACCCTGCTAGAACAACCTCAAGTGCTGTTACCGTATCCATTTCTAGAGTGCCCATTTATCAAAATTTTGTTCTATTTTAGGATTTGGATCCACATTTCTCAGGACAGGCCCAAGTAAATTAAGGAGAGTGATGATATCCCCAAAGCAGCTACATTCCAGAGGAACTGAAAAAGAGTTCTGAGCACGGAAGAAAATGCACTGGCCTGTTGGCTACAACCATAAAAATCACTTCCACGAGAGATCAGAATGATCAGGACTTCTTTAATGCAGATGGAAAAGTAAAGCCTGCATCTTCTCACCAAGCCTTCCTTCCTGAAGTCCTTTGGTATGTTTATAAAGCTGTTTTCATACAACCCCCATTTTGACTAGGATCCAAGTTGGTGTCTAGCCAGCCTAATAACCTCTGTAGAACTAGGTTTCCTGGTGAAAATGTGTCCATTCTGCAGGGTCAGCTAAAGATTCAAAATATTGAGGCCTCATGAGTACAGTAAAAAGCCTGTTTAATCTGAGGGGGGTATCAGCAGGGGCAGATCTAGATGGGGGTGCAGTGGCAAAGCTGCACCTGCCTTTCAGACTGGACCATGCTGCTGGAGCCTCTGGGAACTTTAAAAAGGTTCCCAAAGCATGTGAGAATCTAGCCTTCCCCTGTGCTCAGAGGAACATCTCCCCCGCTCTTCTTCCTTGGGCCCCTGCCTGCCAAGGCTGCTTTCCCCACTGCTCCAGAGAGGGGGAATCAGAGCAGCTCCTGCCTACTCCAGCTGTGCTATGCAGGGCTGAGCTCAGCTAGAGAAGTAACAGGGGCAGTGACTCCCTGCACCCGTTCCTGGGGCAAAAAGGCTATGTGGGGGAACCTACCCCTCCCCACTGCTGCTGCCACTGTGGCTATTCCTGCCAAGCCCAGCCCCAGCACTGGCCAGCTAGAGCAGCTAAGAGTGGCTCTGAAGCTTCTCTTACCCCAGAGCAGTGGGGAAAGCAGCAGCAGCAGCAGGAGGGAAGAGGAGGGGATGGGAGGAGATGTGCTTCTGAGCAGAGATGATTCCAGCAGGGCGCGGGGCCTGGGGCAAAGCAGCCTGTGTGGGCGCCCCCCTCCCCATCCCATGGCACACTTACACCGGGGAGTGAAAGCCCCGGCACACTGGATGTGGCAGGATGGGTGGTGGCCAGAACAGCCAAAGAGCTGCCCAACCTGCCAGGTGGGCGGGTGGACCACACCATAGCTGTGGCCTGTCTGCCCAGCTCTGCAGGGCCCCCCAAAACACAGGGCCCGGAGCGGTTGCCCTGATCCCCCCTCCCCCTCCAGGGATGGCCCTGCCTCTGAGCATAGATGGGAAAGGGGGATTCTCACCTGATTTGGGGACTTTAAAAAGTCCCCAGAGGCTCTTGCAGAATGGTCTGCCTGCACTGGTGGTGGGAGTAAGCTGGGAGAAGGGAGTGCAGCCACCCTGCAGCACCCCCATTGCCAAATCCTAGAACCTTCCTGGGGATCAGTATATAGTAGGCACTATGGCTAAGTATAGACATTCAAAAAGCCCCTGACAGAAAGTGGTCTAGCTATCACAGTTTACTTAAAGTACTATAAGTTAGAGTGTGTTCCAATGCAACAGGTGTGTGCTGTTTGGTGCAGGGAGCTCGGTGCCTTCCTGACTAGCCAAGCCTAGCAGCTGGGGGGCACTCCTGCACACCTGCCAGAAGGCTGCCGAAGTGCCCACCCCTCACCAGCAGCTGCTTAATGGGAAAAAGGGAGTACACCCTGCCATGCATACCTGGTCCAGATCTCCCTTAGACCCCAGCCAGCAAGCTGGGGTGAGGGTGGGAGGGAAAGGGGGCTTATGAAGAAGGGGCTCCCTTCCCCCTGCTGTAGCCAGCAGCAGCAGTGCAAATTCCCTGCTTTGCTTTTTGCTGCATCAGGAACTCTGAGGGGGTGGTGGTAGTGGAAAAGGAGCCCAGTAGCCCAGTTTGTGTCTTGATGTGGGCAGGGGCAGGGCCAGGCCTGCAGCAATGGTGGGGGGGCTCCTTTTCCATCACCACCCCTCCAGAGTTCCAGGTGCAGTGAAAATTGGCACAGATTACTTGCTTTGCCACTGCTGGGGGAAAGGAGCCCCCACTCCACCCAGCTGGGCCACGGCATGCCATAGGGCTGGGACAGCTGCGAGGACAGAAATCCCCTCCCCACCCCAGCCAGGCTGTTTTGCAAAGCTGGCCAAGCCTGGTGCAGGCAGAGCAGATAAGCTCTGCCTGAGGCAAGCATGCCATCCTGTGAGGGGTCCATGCAATGCCAGTGAATACGACCTAGCTTAACACACTATGGATGTGGCAAAGGCATTCAAAAAAGTGTTCTAACCTAAAGTGCTTTATTCTGATAGCACATCCATCAAATGTTAACTTAGAGTGCAATATGCCATTTTTAAAGCACTTTAAGTGCCATGAACATCTGTTCTGTTGTGACATAAAAGCACTTTCTGTACACTTAACACACATTAAGTGAAATGTTTGTACCTAGCCTAGAATGAATGTAGTAGTTGACTCCAACATGAGAGGTCATTACAGAAACACGACTACACCTGAGAATGAAAAATGCTAATAGGCTTCCTATTTGGGGGAGGGACAGGAGGAAAGGGCAAACTTTTTTCAGTTTTACAAAAGTAAATGCTATTTTTGTTTCTTTTAAAAAAAGAAAAAGAAAAGGAATAGCCTTCAATTTCTCTAAGACATTTTAATTTTTGTTAAGTTGATGAAAATATAATGTTGCTTCAATAGAGGTGAAAAACATTTGTTTCACATTAGGTGAAAAAAAATTACAGTAAATTTTCTGTTATTGGATAAATTTTGACAGGTGTCAGAATCGGCAGACCAATGATGCTTCCACTCTGCCCCATACAAATTTACAGCAGATTTCTACAGTCCAAGTGTTATTTTCTAGCTGTCTTATTTAGTAGGATCGAGTTACAGATTTTATGTTTCTCTGGCTCTTCTTTTTGCCACGTTATGTTTGTGTGTCTGGGGGAGTTTTGAGAAGCCATTAGTTATGAAACAAACAATGGAGCCAAATTTGGCAACAATTACTCCCAGTGAATGTCAGGTTGTTTTAGTGGAACCTCTTAAGATTTGGGCTTGCACACCCTCAATTCCCATCTCCATCTTCCTTTTAAAAGGAAAATAAACTTCAGAAAAGTGTGTATTCTTGTCTGGAAGTGACACCAGATCCATGGACTCTAATATAAAAACTTGTATGGACAAGTCACTTTTGCCTAATATGCAGAGGCGCCTTAGTATCATGTTCTTCTTTGTGTTCAGAAGAAAACAGCCTCAATACAAAGTAGAAGAGAGGTATTTTTGAGGGAAACAAATATATTTTTCCTCCCTACTAATAAAGGAAAAATAAAAATCTCAGGACTAGTTTACAAACCCGTGGCCATGTCTACATGAACTTTCATAAGCCAATACTAAATGACTGGGCAGTAAGTGCTGTTACTGTGCAGTACCGTCGCTGCAGTTTTTTTCCAATTTTAATGAGCTACTGCAAATAGCCTGTTACTACTGTGCAATAGTGTCGTCACACAGTTAGTGCCCGGCAATGCTACTGCACAGTAGCATCTCGTGAAGAAGTGCCCAGTGATGTTCAACATTCACAATTTCAAAATGAAGCCAGCAGGAACTGTGGGTGCTTGGCATCTCTGAAAATCTGGCCTTTAGCCAGCTTAATAAAGCTTCAGCGGTCTCAACTTACCCAATAACTCTTTTAGAGACAGGAATTGGACTAATCACATGTGTAAAGCTAAGCATGTGCTTAAAAGCATCACTGAATAGGGATTGAGAGGTGGTCTTTCTTTTTAATTGGGGTGACCATCTGTGCTTTAAGGAACTGCTTATTTCATCTGAGTGTAGTTGTTCCACTACTCTGATGAGAGGTATAGTCTAAACATTGCTAGTTCTTATTTCTTACAGATCTGTCTGTTATTTTGAAAATATAGGCCCAGATTTTCTAGTCTCACACGGACTTGAGTCCACTCTGGCTAGCTATGCTAGGGCTCTAGGATTTGGTTTCATTTTGGTTTTCCAATATCGGTATTGCCACACAAGCATTTAACTTGGAAGCATGAATGCACCAGGAAGAAGTTGTCCACACTGGGCAGTTTGTTCTTCAGTGTGTTGCATACAAAGAGATTTAGTCCAAAAGGGACCACTATGATTTAATTTCTGGCTGAGCAGTCTATTAAAACTTCACCCAGAAATGTGTGCATCAAGCCTATTTTATAATTTAAAGTTAGAATGTATCTTTCAAACAGACATCCAATCTTGATTTAAAAACTTGGCAGATGAACACAGTTTAGATTAGAAATAAGTGGTTTTAAAATGAAAGATCAGGTCCAATGCTTATAGAAAGACTTAGGAGAACTATAGTTTGCCCACATGATAACAATATGATTTGATTTAAAGCAGAAACAGACCTGATATAATCTTGGAAAAGGCAGATGTTCAGGCCTCAGCCCTTTCCTCTGGCTGTTGTATGCTGCTTAAAGCAGCATGCTGGCTACCCTGTACTGCTCAGGAGCCAACCAGGGATTCCTATTCACATGAAAGGAATTTTCTGAATGGCACAGAGCTATCTCTGGAAGCTTTATGACAGCCTCCTTTTGCCAGGGGAAGATATGGGATTTTGGAAAGGGGGTGCAAATGGTGGGTTATCCAACCCATTTGGCCCCAGGGGGGTTCTTACAGCTCAGACAACCCATCTCTAGTGGCAGAGTTGTGGCTTGTCAGTGCAGTTGCTGAAGCGGCTGGCTGCATTGACACAGCTCCAGAAGCCAGGGGGTGAACACTGCCATTGCTTGCCTTCCCCCCACCCAACTTGCTTTTAACCCGAAACTGATTTTAGTCATCAACAGCAATCAAAGATCCCAAATTAGGTTTGGGCAAGGAGATCAGGAGAAGTAGGAAGATGACCAGTTTCTAACCCCCCCTGGGTTTTGGACCTGTGCTGACTACCCCAGCTTGTGCTATGTAGTCAAAAGGAAAGGCACCCACCCTGGATCCATCCTGTTCCTGGCCCTTTTTGTGTAAAAAGCATGTCGGTGGACTGAGGAGCTGTGCCAATGATGCATGATTCCAGTTTACTCTGAAGCTCTTACAGGCTCCCTCTGTCAGGAGTAAAGGGAGCAAAAAGGTGGCCTACAGGTTACTTTTTCCTCAAACCCCACCTATAGCTTGTCTCTCACCATAAATACAGAACTGTTTAGGATGAAACCCAGGATGTTCAGACTAAAGCTGTATAAGAAAAGAAAAATTCTTCACTGAATGGGAGAGCATGTTTAATAAAGAACTTAACACACATTTTGTCTCCTGTTAATGAACTAAACCTCTGATGAATAATCAAGTTTACTGTATTGTAAAGAGATTTACCTGGGGAGCATAGAGGGGGAGGTATCTTCCTTCTCCATAACTAAAGATTTTTTCTCCTCCTTCTAACAATACCAGCCTCCCAAGAGCATGTCTTCAAACTTGTACTGCTGACAGGAAAAAGACACAAAAGACAGCTTAAACATGATGAATCAATGAGGTAACATTGATTTGTACCATTTTCCTTTGCAATATAAGTGTTCAAGCCTGCCTTTGAAGATCATACTATAGCTTCCTGGTAGTCTGAATGTTTTTTTTCTGTCCCTAACTCTACTGTATTCCATCTCATTTCTACAGTTGTTACTCAGGGTACCTCCCCCGAAAGACACCTGACAAATTAGGGATAATTTATAGCACAATTAAGCAATCAGAAAGTATACAAATAAAGAAGATGAAAGCATATAGTATAAAAAAAAAAACAAAAAAAACCAGGAGAGAGAATATAGCCACACAGGAGTCACCCTTTGTCCCAATGGAAAAAGAAAATTCTAGCCAGGAAGACGAGGCTTGCTCATGTGCTTTAACTCTCAATCCATGCTTTGTTCTTGTGGAAGGTGGACAGAGCTGCCACTGAGAAGAAAGAATTCAGGCAATCACTTCGTCATAGTTATACACACCAAATTCCCACAATTTGGGAGATTGTGGGGAACCTTTTCCTGCTTAGCACCCAGACCTACCCAACCTAATACAGTTGCCCTGCTAAGTGGCACCTCCATCATGGTGAAACCTTTCAAAAGCCAAATGTGACTCTGGATTGGCTTAAGGAAAAGAGAAAAGCGTAAGGGTGAGTTAGCATAACACAGAATCAATAATTAAACACTGGTATGATATCTGAATGGCACAGGTTGACTGCTTCCTGTAGCTCTTTCCCTCACTGCGCGGGGCGAAGGAGAGAAAACCCTACCACAGCAAGAAAATCTGAACGGCACGTTGCTCCATCCCAGCTCCACTCTGAGGAAGAGGAAAGTCTGCTCCTTCCCTTTCAGTCAATAAACAGCTCCTTAAATTCAAAGGGGCAACCTTTCACAGAGCTTGAGAGAAAGAGACTTGTAAATGGACAGGAGAAGTAATGAGCCCCTGATGTCCATCCAGAAAAATCCTCAGCAAACCCAATGCAGGTGGCCATTTCTCTCCTGTTCTGTGAAGATGGAGATGGGGAAAAAAGGTGAGGCGGCATGGTGATGACATTAGTTTAAATTAAACGGAGTTATGTGACTGAATTCCAGGGTCATTTGTATTTGACAATATTTAAGTGAAGGGCATATAATGACTTCAGAAGATGCACAGACCATTAAGTCCTGGGCAGCAAGGATACCATTTCTATTCAGAATGGTGCCATAAAGAGCTCTGACTATGGGCTCAAGCAAGGCAAAATAATTTAATCCCTATATCACATTGTTACATACCTCTTCTTGCCTTGCAGTCAGCTTTGGTGAAAGGTTGCACAGACAAAAACAGGAGGATTTAATTTTTTTAAAAGTTGCTTTTGAATTACGATTTGTAAAAGATCCCTTACTCCTCTAAGGCAGGCAAGGTTTTTTGAGTAATGTGATATCTTTGATTAGACCAACTGAGTATTACTCCTCTAACTCACCCCTCAACCTATACTGTGGACACCTCTCTCTATTTACCATAAATTAGACATCATTAACGCTATACCAGGGGTCTGCAATATTTGTGGGCAGAGTGCCAAAAACACCTGCAACTTTGACTTGTAAGATGCTGGTGTGCAAGGGATAGATGGCAGGAGAGCCATGAGAGGCCCAATCCTTGTTGTTGCAGCACAGCCTCAACCCCTTCCCTGAAGCACCCATGCCAAGCAAAATGCCTTTACTTGCCATACTCTGGCACCCATGCCAGGGGTTGCTTACCCCTGCTCTATACTATTCTCTGCCACTCTTCCCTGCTGCATGAATGGTGTGAATCATTCTGCATAAATAGTTTGCAGACATCCCCTGCATTTTCTTCTTCATAAATAGTCCACAGAGAAATCATATTCTCTACCTGATGTTATTTCAAACTACTTCCCTAATGATTTTGGAAGATAGTTCCTGGTTTGTACCTAGTTTACAAGCTGACTGATCTTTGGGTCTGAAATCCAAGAAGTTTTGATTCAACACACTTGTTATATTATCTATTTGTTCTATTATTGGTGAGGCGAGGGTTGAGGGGAGGTGGAAATACCACAGAATCTGGTTTCTAGATGAGAACTGGATTACTAAGGCCTCCTCTACACATGCAGGTAAAGTTGCAATTGGATCTAATGCGTGATCCACACAATCGCGCCTCCTGCCACGCCACATGTACATGTCAGGAGGCATGACTAGGAGATTGTGCATTAGATCCAGTCATGCCTTATTGCCGGTGTAGGGGGAGCCCGATCCTGAGACAAGAATATATACAAAAAACTAGAACTCTTGGTTCCAAAATGATACCTTTTATTAGACCACCTGGGAAATTGCAAGAAAATTGTTCTTTTCTGCAAGTTTTCAGGATTAAAGTCCCTTCCTCCTTTTCCCAGAGCCTGATGAAGGGACTTTGATCCCGAAAGCTTGCAGAAAAGAACAATTTTCTTGCAATTTCCCAGTTGGTCTAATAATAGGTATCATTTTGGAACCAAGAGTTCTAGTTCTTTGTATGTATCAAAACCTTCCAGAGATTTTGCATTCACTCCCCACTGAAACTTTACCTGCTGGTTTCAGTGAGTTCCATGCAATGCTGAAATAATTTCTTTTATGACTACTTCTAAAAGGGGGCAGAGCCTCACAGCACAATACAAAATAATACAATAGAGCAGTGATCTCCAACCCTTTTAAGTAGGAGATCACCTTTGGCATTTAAAAGCAACCCATGATCTATTGTGTGTCACCTCCACTCCCTTCCCCCCCGCCCAGTAAGTCAGTGAGGAGGGAAG
>NW_005842446.1:605666-610089 GCF_000455745.1 Alligator sinensis
CGGGGGTGATGACTGAGGCAGAGTAAGAAAAAAATTATTTGGGGTGCACCTCCCTAGCAGGTAAGTCCCACCCAGCTGGGGCACCACTCAACTCACCCCTGTCTTGCCTCTGCAGCACTCTCTCTCACCATGGGGACCTCAATCTAGCCCCTGCCCCTTCTCTCCCCCATAGACTGACCTGCTGGGCTGGGGCATGCGCATGCATGCACGCAAGCACTTAGCTCCCCACCCCAGCCTTGGATTGACTCCAAGAGGCTATGAGATCTACCGGTGGATCCACTGGTTGGTGACCACTGCAATAGAGTATAATGGAGGCTGCCATTGATAATGGAATAAAAAAAAAATAGCAAGTTTTATAGAAAAGAGTTACCAGTGTTTGTATTAAATCTTATTTTAAAACATGTTAATATTTTTTCCTTCCCCCTTGAACAAAGTTTCCTTTCTCTTGTGCTCTTAAAAACATTAACAACCATTTTAACAATCAGGTTAAGTCTATGGCTTTATTTTTCCAAAAAAATTAGGCAAGTTTCTCCTTGCTCGATCTGTATGCTGAAGGCATTTTACCAGGCACACTTAAATGGGTCATTGATGCTCAGCCTAGATGTCATATACTAAAGGAGAGGCTGAGAGAGAGATGGCGAAACCTGGTTGCCAAGGAGATGGCCTATCACAATACTGCCTGAAAATGAGCACATGTCAGGGCTTGGGACCAGGCAGCTTGGTGAAGCCAGCCTTTCACAGCCTCAGGCTTAATTGATGCGGATTCATATGAGACTTACCAGTAGCTGTTGTTGCTGTGCAGGTTCATAAAGAATACAACAAAACAGAGCTAATACTTGCCTGTAAAGACTTAACGTGCTCAGTTCTTTCATTTCCAAAAACACATTGAACAGATCTCATATTTGATGCTGGATGAATGGGAATCATTTAGGAGGCATATTACATTTGACTGGCCATGTGCACTCTAAGAGAAACATATTATGAGAGGTGATGTAATACTAAAAACATTTACTGTATGATTACACTATGATTCATCCTTTAAAACAAGGAATATATCAGCAATTAAGTATCATTTTTATGGCCAGTTTGTTAGATTAAACAATTTAAGGACTTTTGCTTCTGCCCTTCAATTCACTCAATAGATATATATTAAAGTGAGCTATTAATTCAAGGAGGGCAATCCTGAGCTTTAGGGTAATTTCACAACTCTGTTTCTTCTGTTTTTCATGGCAAATGTCTCCAGAGCCATAGCTCTGTCTTACTTGTCTCCCTGTGTGACCTTCCCTTTTTATTCATGATACATGTTATTTCCTGAGGACTTAAGGCTGGCACACACCAGAAGGATGATATAGCAAAATACATTACTTTTATTATCAGCAATAAATGACCTTTTAACATGTGATTTCCCCAAAAGCTTTAGAAAAACCCGAACAACTAATACTCAATTTATAGTATGCGAATTTTTAATGATTGTAAGTGTAGCAGCATCATGTGAAATACACGTGATACATATAGATTATAGATATGCATACACAAAATATTTTATGTACCAAATAACACTCCAGAGCCATAACTAGCTTCTCTCTAAGTAGAGCTTAGTGAAATGCTTATATAAACAGAAACCTTGCTGAAAAAAAAGTTTGGGAAGACCAAAACAATTTGTGAATGTGGATCCTATTTAGCCAAATGTAATTGGATCAATATAAAGGGAAGGGAAATTCTGAAAATGTTAAAACATTTCATTTTAACATTTACTTAAATAAAATGTTTCATTGTGTAAATTCCAAAATATAAAAACTAAAAGGTTAAACAAAAGGATTACATAACCAAAACATGGAAAAGAAAAGAAACACACGCACACATTTTGGGTGGATCTAAAAACCTATCTTCTCATTTTACCAAATAAACAAACAAAAACAAATCTATTTTGGTTTGACCAAGTCAATTTTTCCCCCCTGCTTTTTTAGTTTTGGCGATCAAATAAAAAAGGTTCAAAATTCATTAAATTGTCTTTCTAACTGCTACTAAAATACAAAATTGTAACCCATAATTCTAACCAGTGTTGTACACAAAAAGTTAGTCTGGAAAACTGGGAGAAGATTTCAGAAAAAAAAAAGATATAGTTAAAACATTTCCCAATTAAACTATTTTGCCTTGTATCTACCAATGCCATATTCATGGGCACCTGTACATAAATCAAAGACACATTACAGTCGTTAGTACTGGAACTGGAGAGTGTAAAATTCCAGTGCTTTATCATTTTATTATTCTCCACTACCCTATTATTTGAGCACTTCACAAATTTTAACTAAAATACCATCACAATATCACCATGAGGTAGGGAAGCAGTATTTTCCCCCATTTTACAGATGGGAGAAAGACATAGAGATACTGAAAAAACTGTCATATAGAAAGTCTGTGCCAGAGCAGGATATGACAGTGTGGGTGGGGTGTGAATAAACTCTTTACCTTTCAAGTTCCAAGACTGGAAAGGGCAGCTGTACAGGTGAGTTCTTATTCTCACACATTGGTGAGAAAATTAAAGAATGCATTCATCTCAAATCTTCTTGTCAAATAAATGAAAACCAAAGATTGCTTGGTTGTTTCCAAGAATCATCCATTGTCATTAAATCAAAGACGAAGGAGGTTTTCATCTGACTGCATTGAAAATGAAAAAGGCAAGGTGAAAACTATTGTATCTCTTGTTGAAGATGAGCTTTGAACTCAGTGTCCTCACACACACACAGAAATTCTTCAAAGGCATGCTACATTTATATTAAACTCAGAACAAACCAGTATGTTCATGGGCTCTTCATATGGAAATTCATATTCCTGTAGAGACCCTATGTGAATTTATAGTTTAAAAGACAACTATTTTTCAAAGGGATAAAATATTTCAATTTACTTATATGTTGTGTCCCCATCAACTGCTTTGTCTCTTTAGACCAGTGGTTCGTAACTTTTTTTAAACTCAAGGCAACCCAGCATAACTTTTGTGAATTAAGCAGCACCTCCTTTCAAAATCTAACTTATTTATTACAGTGCTTATGTACTTGCAGAGGGCTTGGGCAGTGGGGGTGAGGAGCAGCCAGTTAGGGATAAGCCTGAGCCTGTGCTTATACGCTTATCTCCTCACACCTCCTGGCACCCCTCAAAGGATCTCATGGCACACCAGTGATAATTACTGCTTTACACTGTAAAGCATCCCACATTACAAGGACTGATCCTGACTGGAGACTTTATCTACTACTGTGATACCGATACAATATACTGACACTGGAACAATGCATTTTGCATAAAAATATGCAAATGGTCCACCTGATAGATGTATCTCACCTCCAAAACTGGCTATCAACAAATGCATTTGTGGTAGTAGGGGTGGGGGAGAGGAGGGGGCAGTGAGAAAAATTCATAGATGTTAGGGTCAGAAGGGACGTCAATGGATCATCGAGTCCAACCCCCTGCCAGTGGCAGGAAAAAGTGCTAGGGTCATGTGACCCCAGCCAGGAGCTTGTCCGGTCTCCTCTTGAAGACCCCGAAGGTAATCGGAGAGCACCACTGCCCTTGGAAGACCATTCCAGATTCTGGCAACCCTGACCATGAAGTTCTTTCTGATGTCCAACCTAAATCTGCTCTCTATCAGCTTGTGGCCATTGTTTCTGGTTATTCCAAGGTGTGGCTCTGGTAAACAGAGCATCTCCTATTCCCTGCTACCCTCCCCTCCACCTCCGGTGAATTTGTATACTGCCACAAGATTCTGCCTTCTCTTGCAGAGGCTGAAAAGGTCCAGGTCCCTCAGCCTTGGCCTTCCCTGCAGGCCTCATGAATGGCCCTCCTCTGGACCCTCTCAAGTTTGTCCATATCCTTTTTGAATTGCGGCGCCCAGAATTGGATGCAGTACTTTAGCTGCATCCTAACCTGTGCTGCATAGAGGGGGAGCATCACCTCCCTGGTAGGGGTATGCAAAGTGGGCCCTATTCAATTTGGATTCAGATTCGGCCCAAATAAAGGACAATAATTCAATTAGTTGATTTAGATCACTGTCCCTGATTTGATTCAGCTGAATCCAAATCCAAAGATTCGATACTGATTCGGAGAAATGTTTTTTCTACATACCTTGAGGTACCAGGCGCAGCTCTTGAATGCTGTGATGCTGGAGCACATTGAGCATCCCACAGGTGCGGGGGGGAGGGGGGGGGGCTCTCCATGTGCTCGGCAGCAAATCTGGAAGTGGACCAGAAGTACACTCCTCAACCCCGCCCACCCCGTGCCTCCCTGGCTCGGAGATTGGCTGCAGGTGAACCCCAGGTGCCACCCCCAGACCCAGGAGGCACCAGGTGCTCAGCTGAGAGGGTGTGGGGGGCCCCACCATGGGACCTGGAAGTGGACTGGAAGTGCTTCTGGTGCACTTCCGAGTCTGCCG
>NW_005842446.1:612601-627649 GCF_000455745.1 Alligator sinensis
AGAAGTACGCGCCTCCCCCCCGCCCACCCCGTGCCTCCCTGGCTCGGAGATTGGCTGCAGGTGAACCCCAGGTGCCACCCCCAGACCCAGGAGGCACCAGGTGCTCAGCTGAGAGGGTGTGGGGGGCCCCACCATGGGACCTGGAAGTGGACTGGAAGTGCTTCTGGTGCACTTCCGAGTCTGCTGCCGAGCGCGCTGGGGAGCCCCCCACACTCCTATGAAATGCTCCATCCACCCCAGCATCACAACATTCACGAGCCCCTGTTACCTAGAGGTATGTAGAAAAAACACTTAAAGCTGTGTCTATGTCCGAATCTCCAAATCTTTCTGAATCTCTCCGAATCGATTTGTAGGGTTCCAATTTGATTCAGAGAGATTAAAGGGTCCTCTGATTTGATTTGAATTCAGAGATTCGGCCACCGAATCAGGCCAAATCTCTGCCAAATCAAATCAGGGACTGAAGCTTCACACAGCCCAACTCCCTGGACCTGTTCGTGGTGCACCTACTAATGCATGACAAGATAAAGTAGCGAATCAGTAAATAACCCATAGTACATCCCAGTGCATTTTAAAAACTGCAAAACTGCAATTTTAAAATAGGTCCCTACCCATAATGTACATTGGGAAGCTGGGTATAGTATTAGAGACTACATGTAAATATTTCTGCCTTCATTCCAGTCGGGGGTCTGTGCCTCACTTCATGTATGTGCAATAGGACTTACATGTATCAATGGGGATGATTGGCTTCTGCTTCCCAGTATTTAGTTACCCATTATTCAGGGTGTTACAGGTTGTTTCCATTGAAGGGAGAGCATAAAGTTGCATATTTCTTTGCTACCATCCTGTTTCTATACAGAAGTTTAAACACATCCAGTTTCTCTGAATGCAGTGGGATTCAAACAGGAGACTACTGTAAGTCTCTGCTTCCAGCCAAAATTCTTCCCAAGGAGTGCTCTCTTAAGAAATACTTTTCTTGCAGTTCTTTGCTTTTGTTGTCTTTTTTGTGGTTCTGGCCATGTTTGGACACAGACACGCACACAAATGCTTCAAGCAAAACAATACCCAGCACATTGGATATGCATTCAGCCCTCCATCAATCTTAGGTCAGTTATCCACTGGCTGTGTTTTGTTTAGTGGCTTGTACTGAGTCATTTCTCTTAAACCAAAATGCACCTAACTACTTTGTCCATTTATGTTTGAAGAACAGGCAGTTATGCCCAGCAACTTCAATGAGGTTTCACTCAGTCCCTTGCATAACAGCATTTAAAAAGTTCTGCTTACTTTATGCTGGTTGACAGCATTTATTTACAGACAGTGGTTTCAACCTCTGGAAAAATAAAATAAGTGCAATAACTCAATTGTCCTCCACCCTTCTGTAAAAAAAAAGCCTACCCACAAAAGTAGGGAAGTTAATTGGATTAAGCTCTGAACTGAATTCAAATTCAAGACCTAATTAAGTCCACCAGTTTCCATTGAGTGTTTCCACTGCGTTCCTAACTGGATTCTTTGCAAAATTATGTTTTTAAAAATAAGTCATCACAGTCCTGTTACTGGCCTAATAAGTTTCAAAAAGCTTATCATCTTATGAGAATTC
The DNA here is from genome assembly GCF_000455745.1 of Alligator sinensis. NCBI lineage: Eukaryota > Metazoa > Chordata > Crocodylia > Alligatoridae > Alligator > Alligator sinensis. The sequence continues at coordinate 614,196 of NW_005842446.1, forward strand.
TCATTTGACATGCATTTGCCTAGGTTGTAGCATGTACAAAGTTTCAGGAAAAAATGTCCTCTGGAACCAGGCCATGGGCAAAAAGGCAAATCTAAAAAATATGCCTATTCTGAATCAGGACAAGCCAAGCCTTCCATATATTCCCCATTTAAAAGCCAGGGGGAGTAAAATCCCCAAATGAACAACCAACTGTTTGGTCAAGACACTCAAAGATGTGGGAAAACTGAGTTCATATTCCTACTGGGTCTAATTAAGGCCAGGGACTTCAGCCTGGTTTTTCCACATCTCAGCAGAATGTCCTGATCACCAGGGTATTCTGGTGTGAGCTTGGTTGTCATGCCCTTCTTCCCCTCTTCTTCTCTAATCAAAGAATTGCACTAGAAGTGTCAGACTCCAAGAAAACTTTTGGGTTTGGAGGAATCAGCATTTTCTGATAGGGAAAACTTTTACCAGAAACTTCTGGACCAGCTCTATTTGGGACTAATTTGACATGCCCATCTGAGTAATAGCAGACAAAGTACCAAAGTTCATTAATTGTTATGGAATTGCACCTGCAACTGCCAGTCAAATCTTGGCCTTCTTTATTGGTTTTGAAAATAAAGGTGGCAGGATCTGACCTATTTTTCCTCACTGAGAATGAAACTCAGCCCTGTCTGAGAAGCCAGCATCAGGTCTATGTCCCACTTAAACCCTATTTCAGGACAGAATTAGAACAAATAATACATTATAATATGCTCTGTTAAGCAGTTTCAGCTAATCAGCTACCCATTCTAAGTCTCTTAGGAGGCCTAGAAAGTCAAGGCATTTTTGGTTAGTATGCTGAAATGCTGTAATAGAGCTGAGGTTTCTAAGTATAAAGAGTATAATCAAAGTTGAAGGTTAAAAGAAAAGAAGAAAATGCAGAAAAGTAAGTAGTAAACACTGTCAACAACAACTGTACAGGTATACATTTAACCTAGGATCTTAACACTTACCAGTAACAAATCAATTCACAATAAATCAAAACCTTACTAATTTAGCCCATATATAAGCTTACCCTAATTCTAAGATAATAATAGAGTCACTTGTCCAGGCTAACACAGAACTACGGATATTTAATATACTCATTAATTTGCCAATCAAATTTTATATTGGAGTCTAATTATGGGGCTGAATGCGATAGATTAACCAGGCACAACTCTAAAGTTAGAATTTAAGAGAGAGATTTTCAAAAGAACTGAACTCCCACTGGGAACAATTTAAGATAGAGATATCTTATGTCTTCTGAAAAAAATCCACCACATTATTCTCATTATTTGAAACATTTCTGGTTACAATTCCCTTGGCAATGGAACTTCCTTGAACTGAAGGTGTCTGGAATGTTTTAGATAGAAACTATACATAGAATTAAAGCTATTTTAATCCACACACTTTGATATAAATCTGCTTTCTATAAATGGTCTTTACTTCCATAATACTTCCTGAGTGCAACAACTTAAAGAGATTAACACCATAGATTTCATACCAATGGGAAGTTAAAACTAGAGCCAGTTGGGAATTTTCTGCTTACATTTTTTCACTAGGAAATGCCCATTTTTCAGATTCAGATATTTTTGTGCGACTGTTCCATTTCTGACTAGACTTTCTTAGGGAAATTACTCTCAGCTCTAGAATGGATACCAAAGATAAGTAATCCAATATAAAAATACATATTTTGGGGGTTTGTAAGATTCCCTAATAGATACCCAATAGATTCAGATAAGGGTCTAGAATCTGGTCTCTTATATCCCAAGCTGAATACCCTTACCACTGGAACTTATGGCTACTCTGAGGGAAACTAATGTGAGCTCTCTCCTCCTCTCTGAAAATCTTTAAAAGACCTTAGATTCATCCTGATACATTCAGAAATGTGGAAAATTTCAATGGGATATAAAAAAGGTTTTGCTCACCTCTACTTCCAGCTTTTCACAAGTGATCAGAGTTTGTGGTGAGGTTTTCTGGCTAGCTGTTTCTCAACATAAGAGCTCATTTTTTGAGAAATACAGAAAAAAAGGGTTTGCTCGTCAAATTAGGAATGCACTGTATCAGCTATTCAGATGTTATCGCTGCTCAATGCAGTGTTCAATCCATGCTTCTGTACCGTAATCACACTTTGATAGAGCCCTTCCTCCTAGATGGATACTACAAAAACAGCCAGCAGATAAAGGGCAATGTCTAACAAGCCTTTACTAATATAAGCAATGTCAGTCAAGACAGAGGTACTACTCACTTTAGTACATGAAAAAGGCCTCATCTTGTGTGACTACTTCTCAACTAAATATTTACTTTTATCACTTCACCCCATATTGAAGATTCACCCCCAAATAATAGACATTCAAGGTTTTTGTGGAGGATTTTAAATTCAAGGGGTGTGTGTGCGCGCGTGCGTGTGTTTAACTTCTTCCTCACCCTTTGGTTTTCAAATGCAAATGTTTCCAAACCTTCAAAGTGCACATAGCCTTTTGAAAGGGAGGGAAATGCGGTTGCATCTCATTTTCTCCTTTCACCTGTATGCAAATGAAGAAACAGTCTTGCAACATGAAGCGACATCTGCTGGGAGAACTTCTTATGGATTTTGTCAGTGAACAAACGTGTTCTGCCCAGGCAGGCAGAGGAGGCTTCTTGTCATCATTTTCATGATCATATTGTACTGCAGTCAGAACTAGACTAAAAAACCCCCCCTGTGCTTAATTTAATTAATGAGATTGTGCTGAGCCCAAACCTACTCTGCATGGATTTATCACTAGTATGCAAGAAAACAACAAAACAAGAAAAGGTGTTCCAAGCTGTTATAAAACATGTTGGAAACTGGCAATTAACTCCAGTGACAGAATTTTGATGGATGATTTCTGGACATCTGATTTTTTTGTGGCACTGGTAATCGGTTGCAACTGAAATTCTCCCTTACTTCCCCTAAAAAGGCATGATAAATAATGAATCATGCCAATATAGTACAGCTCATTATTATTTTCTTCTTTCAAAACCATAAATTTAGAGGCAATGCTACAGGTCACTGGCTTTGTTTGCTTTCCATGTTCAGCAGGGCCCTGCAAGCTTCATTAAATGTTTTGAATAGTTATATTTCTATGTCTGATTGTAAGTTCTTACTGTCTCATGGCTGCACAGTAACAGTTTACTGTAATGTCAGATTCATTAAGAAATGAGTCACCAACTGGCTGGGATTTCTGTGCACGCAAACGATGTAGAAAGTGGTTTTACACTTTATTAAAAATTGTTAACATATGAGATACAAAATATGGTCAGAAGCAGTGATCCCAAAGCTGGAACTACTGTACTTAGGAAGCAAAATGGGAGACACAAACAGATACTAGACTGGTATTATATCAGCATCACATTGCAAATGTCATTTTCCAGTGGCATAATCTAAGGAAACTTGTAGGTCATTAATAAAATGTCCCCTAGATTTTTCCCTGATGGAGTGCTATCATTTGGATGCAGTTACAGCAGAAAAAAAAAACTGGTTAAGTATTGGCACGAACTCCTCCTCCTCTTCTGGATGTTGAGAAATAATTTCCTCTTTCTCCTGTGTTTCACTCTGCTTTGAAGGATAGAAGACTGTCTCTACTGAGAACACTTTTAATAGCAGATTTCTACACAAAGACTAGACGGGGAAATACCGAATGCTCTATACTAGGGATGTTCAACCTCTGGCCCGTAGGCCAAATGTGGCCTGCAGAACCATTGCACCTGGCCACAGGTCTGGAAAGTTGGCACCAGTGGGGACCAGTAGCCCTTAATAGGGCACCTTCCCTCCTGCCAAATCCCTGCATGGCCACTCAGAGCCAAACTATGCCCCACTGCCACAACAAGGCTAGGTCATGCCTCCTCAGCTTTTGGATTGGGGCTGGGCCACATCTGCTTCCCTCCCTGTGGGGCTGGGTTGGGGCCTGGCCAGGCTTGCTTCCCCCTCCCATGGGGCTGGGCTGGGCCGGCCCATGCCCTTTTCCCTCCCCATATGGCTCGGTCACTCCCACTTCCCACTCACTGGGGCTGGGTCATGCCCCCTTCCTTCTCTGTAGGGCTGGGTCAAGCTCCTTTCCCCTGCAGGGCTGCACTGGGGCTGACCTGCCTCCTGCCCTCTGCCTCCACTCTCCTCCACACAGCCAGGTGGTGCCGATCTGGGCACTGGATCAGGAACATCAGCTGCCAATCCAGCCTGCTGGGCAAAAAGGTTGAGTACCACTGTTCTATATATTTCTGTGCCTCTACCTTTTACCGCTTTTAGGGAACATGGTCAGTTTCTAGTTGTGAATTACTCTGCGCTAAGGTACAATACTGCCGCTGGGCTAGGAAGAGATTTACACTAGGGCAACTGATAGCTGAATTTGGCTCATAATTGTTAATGAGTTCAAGGAAATAAGAGGCATGGTATAGAATCAGGAAAAAAGAGTCAATAATAAGTGCTGCTATAAATTATGAACATTTTTAGCAACAAGTCATGTTTTATTTGCACCAAAAAAGCAACCTACCAGAAAAATTTGCTGGAACTACAGGATCACAATAAAAAGACAAATAACACTATAAGATACATCAGCAATCCCTTACAGTCAGAGAGAATTGTCTTCCATGATTGCTTTATCTGAGGGTCCAAAAATGACTGATGAGGCAGATCTGGGGTCAACAGACTCTGTTGCAACTTGGGCACATTTTTCTGTGTGGTGTCAGTGGCTCTGGATTCTTGATTCTGTCCATGATATACTGTTTCTGCCACTCCTACTTTCCATCTCCTGTTGTTGTTGTAAGGTTAAAATTACTGCGATCCTTGCAGCAGACTCTTCCTCCATTTGGGGCAGTCCTGGGCGATAGCCTCTCATGAATTGATGTCCATGTTCCTTTTTTTTTTAAGTTGGCTTTGGGGATACCCTTGAAGTGCTTTATCTACCCTCCTCTTGACCATATGCCTTAACTGACCTGGGAAAATAAAGCTTTCTTTCAGAGTCTGGTTGGACATCCCGATGATTTGGCCAGCACAGCCAAGTTGATGTCAGATGATTAGCACCTAGATGCTCACGGTGTTTGCTTGTGAGAGGATGCTAATATTGGTGTGTCTGTCTACCCACTGGATTCGAAGGATCTTCCACAGGCTGCATTGATGGTACTTCTCCAATGAGTTGAGCTGTCTCTTGTACATTGTCCATGTCTCAGCTCCATACAGTAAAGGTAGGGATCACAACTGCTTGATAAGCCATGAGCTTTGTTTTGGATGTAATGTCACAATCTTTCAATACCCATTTCCCCAGGGGTCCGAAGGCTGCATTTGCACTTTTAAGGTGATTTTGGATTTCTTTGTCAATGTCAGCCTTCTGTGAGACATGGTTTCCGAGGTCCAGGAAACACTCAACTTTCTCCAGAGATAAGATACGTACATTTGGTGCAAACTATTTTTGGAGAATTGCAAAGCTCTTTGGCAAGTGCTAGTAAGTTCAGCATCACAACCTAGTGAATATCATTATTTAGGTTGTGTAGGTAGGGAAACTGAAGCCCAGATTAAATAATTTTCTAAAGGTTACATAGCAAATCAGTTGCAGAATTGGTAGGAGTCTTCATTCATAGTAACTCACACATGGGACTATGAATTGAGACTACAATCTTTTTATAAAATTCCTATCTATCAAACATAAAAAAAGCTGGTTTGAGATTTTAACAGTCCTCTTTTTTTTTTTTTTTACATTAATTGATGCAGTCCAAAATTACAGCAGATATGAGACAAAGTTTAAGGTACAAATAAATGTATATGCTTTTAATACCTTATTAAAGCAAAGCACCATCATATAATAGTATAATGCAGTTTTTGAAATACTAGAATGGTTGAAATGGGTTTGTAGAAAGGATTCATTAAGAAAAAATTTCACCATCCCACCTGAAGCCTATAAAAATTCTGTGGAAACCTCTTCAAATTAAAATTTTCGTCTTGAGCATATCTTGTCTAATTATGTTTAGTATTATCCTCCTTAAGGAATACTGGTTCATCTGTGCTATTAAGGGAGAGAGTAGGGGGTAAAACTCCAGAGACTATGGACCAGATACCCATATAAATACTGGTACTGATACTGGTATAAATCTGTATAATTCCATAGAGGCAAAGGGTATTAATTTATAGCACCTGTGGATCTGGTATGAACACATTAATATACATGTAGATGAATGCACAGATAGTTGTTTAAACACCAAGAGCCCAATTAAGTTTCACCAGAAAAAAATGTAATATAATGGAGTTATACAAGCAGAGATTCTGACCCCCAAACTCGAATGTAAGTTGAAGTTTATAAAGGCAGCACAGCTGTGTTGAACTTTCTCATTTTTCACTTTCTAGAACTGAAAATAAATGTAAGAAGCAGAAGTGCTCTAATTAGACATTTGGATTTAAAAATCCAGAGTATAGCCAACTAATGTCTAAGCACTTTTTGTTCTTGAGCATTTAGGCAAACAAAGATACAATAATTACAACCATACTATGTGCAGATTAAGTGTTCATTGTGCACTAGTGAATCAAGTTATGAGGCATGATTGGTTACTTCTGAGTTAAGAATTTTCCTTTTGGTTTTTTTTATAACCAAATGTTCTTAAAGTGCTCACAATAATGGAGAACTTGCAACAACATTTAGATTTAGATTATGATTTCCAAACGGGTGTAGCGGGATCTGCTTGCTAATCAAAATTTCAGACAAAGCCAGGTCTTAACACTTCTGTATAGGATTCTGTACAGGATTTTATATTGCCTTTATCACCACAAAAGCAGAATACCACTAGTGCATTAAGTAACTAACTGTTACCATTAACTGTTAATTAACTGTAATTAACTGTTACTATTAGCTAAGAAACATATAGGGAGATGCTGTATGAAGTTAAAGCACTAGCCCTTCAGAACCATCTGCATTTTATAAGAACAGTTGCTCTACAAAATAAGAGGACAGGAGACACTAGTAAAAAGGAGGAAAAGCAGCCTAAGGACAGAGGTTGACAATGTGACCTCACACCAACTAACCACACACACCAGCATTTAATTAGATATTAAAGCCACTTAAATTTCCAGGAGAAGGGATGGGAATGGCTATGACAAAAAGAAGGGAAAGGAACAGCAGACAAACAGGGAATTCACATAAAAAGCCAGCAAAAAAGTAAGTCCAAGGAAATTAATCCTAGCCAAATCAGCTTTAGTTTAATCTGAAATCCTGCCCTTCTCCACAGGGTAGTACATCTTATGTACTATACAGGATGCATAAGCCCAGAACTCTCTTCTAAAGGTAAGTTCCTAAACACTTCCTACCAAAAAAATGGAACAGCTGGAACTCATTGTAAATGTTTTTTGAACCACAGCCCTGGAATGCCATGGAATGCCCCTATTTTATCCTGTAGTTCAGGGATTTTCAACCTTTTTTGGTTAGGGTACCCCCAGCGGCTGGTCAAGTAGCGGGAAGTCCCCTGGTGGTCGGTGGACGCGTGGGGGAGGGTGGTCAGTGAAACCAGAAGTACCACTGGCAAAACCCGAAGTGCTGCCAGCTTGTCCACACCACTGCTATGTACCCCCTGGGGCTTTCCAAAGTACCCCCAGGGGAATGCGTATCCCCGGTTGAAAACCGCAGCTGTAGTTCAACGCAGACACCATTCATTCCACAAAATGGGTGGCTAGGGCAAGTTTAAACTGCATCATGTTGAGGAGATTCCAGTCCAGCAGACAAGCTCTGAAACCATCCAGCAAAGTCTACCCATGTCACTTGAGGAACATGTTGTAGCAGCAGGCAGGGGTGCTTGTGCCTGGCGCTGGAGTCCAGCTGCATGCAGCTCTGTATCAAGTGCACGGGGCTTCCCTCTCATGTTGCACGAGTGCATGGGCTGCTCATGTGCTGGAGTGCTGGCAATCGAGATGGCCTGGCAGGGACTGCACTCCTCACCACGATGCACAGCACTGGATGGAGCCACACGCCACCAAGCTCCAGTGCCAGGCATGAGCACCCCAAGTGGCCCCACCTGCTGCTGCTGTCTGCTGGCACTGTGCACCATGGGGGGAGTGTAGAGGTGCAGTCCCCACACCTCCCCACCCTCTCTTGCACCCACCCCCCACCCCCCTGGACTCAGACTCTGTGCTGCCACCAGCCCACGCCCCCAGCCCCTGCCCAGCTGCAGCTCCGCTCCCACCGCTCCCACCACTTCCCTACCTGCTGCTCAGCGTAAGCAGGATGTGGGGGAAGCTGAGCAGGTTCTTGGTGGCTGCAGCAGCAGCAGCCCTGCCCAGAAGCTGCCTGCTGGCCCGGCCAGGCCCTTCCACCCACAAGGGAAGGCAGAATAGGGTATAGTGGGAGCATGTGTACACATGAGCACCTCACTCCCATCCTCATGGGCAGAAGGGCTGGGCAGTGTACAATTTGTTGGTGGGTGCTGCAGGCTGGATGAAAGTGCCTGGCAGGCCAGATGTGGCCTGCAGGCCATATTTTGCCCATTCTGTACTAATGCATCCCAGCCTGCCATTAGCTTTCTTCAAGGCACACTGTTGGCTCATATTCAGCTTATTCACTGTCCTTTTTTGCAAAGATGCTGCTTAGCCAGTCAGTCCCCAGTCTGTACCAGTGTATGTGATTGGTATGTCCTAAGTGCAAGACTTTGTACTTGTCCCTATTGAAACTCATGAGGTTTTTTTTAGTCCAATCCTCCAATTTGTCCAGGTCTATCTGAATCCTAGCCCTACCCTCCAGTGTACTGACTACTCCCCCTAGCTTCATGTCATCCATAAGCTTGCTGAGGGTGTGCTGCATCCCACCTTCCAGGTTGCTGATGATTAATGAAGATACTGAGCAAAACAGGCCCCAGGACCAACCCCTGGGGCACTCCACTTGATACTGGCTGCCAACTAGATATTAAGCCATTGATTACTATCCTTTGAGCCCCACAATCCAGCCAGTACTCTATCCACTTCGCAGTCCATTCATCCAGCCAATACTTCCATAGCTAGTTTGTGAGAATTTGAGCAGTGGCAGTACTGCCAACCCACCCTGCTGCGAAAATCTCAAGTCCCATGGGGTGGGTCTGAGCTTGGCCATGGCCCTCCCCCTACACCAGGGGTCAGCAACCACAGCACGTGAGGCCATTTTGCTCGGCACACCATCACCAGCCTGGGCTCTAAGGAGCTGCTGCCAGCCACGAAGCCCGGGCTGCCCCCAGCAGGCGGCTGGGCAGCTGCAAGCCCTACTGCAAGCAGACCAGGCTCCACGCTTGGCAGCAGCTACCCAGAGCCTGGGCCAGTTGCAGCCAGGAGGCTGCAAACATCTGCTCCGGCATTAGCTCCATACTGGCGGGTGCACGTGCACTTCGAAGCGGATGGTGGGGGAATGGCCTGAGGCAGCACACCCCTGGCCTCTCCCCCACTGCCAACACAGAGCTGATGACTGGGCTCTGGAGTCTGGCACAGCTGTTTGTAGCCAGCCTAGGCTCTGGGCAGCTGCAGCAGGAAGCGGGCAGGCTGCAAACAGCTGCACCAGGCTCCACAGCCCCGGCATTAGCTCCATGCTGGCGGCGATGGCACGTGTACCTCAGGGTGGACAGCAGGAGGGCTGCGCTGCCTCAGGCCCTATCCCCACCATCCGCTCTGAGGTACGCGTGCACCCGCCAGTGTGGAGCTGATGCCAGAACTCAGAGCATCTGTTTGCAGCCTCTGTCTGGTTCTGTGTGTCTGTGTGTGCACACATGTCTGGTTCTGGATGTGTGTGCATGTGTCTGTTCTGGATGTGTTCTGGTTCTCTGTGTTTGTGCACGTGGTTGTGTGTGTGTGTGTGTGTGTGTGTGTGTGTGTGTGTTTCTCTCTCTGCTCTTCTTTTTCTTTCTCTTTCTCTCTCTCCTCTTTCTCTTATTTGTCTCTTTTTTCTCTCTCTCTCATTGCAACATGCTCAACAAAAAAGGAATACACAACAACAAACGCAACATTTATGATTATTAAATATACCAATGTGCAGTGTGTCCTGCCATGTACCTTCCGCCCTCATTTTGTTTTTCTGGCATGCCAGCACTCCAACACCTTCCAAGATAGACATTGTGGGTTTTTTGGCACTCAGGCCAAAAAACATTGCCTACCCCTGCCCTACACAGTCAGATCAGAGCAGGCATCCTTCTCTCCAGGCTTCCAGTTTGGGGCTGGGCTGTGCCCACTTGTCCCCACAGCACTGGGCCATGCCCCCTTCCTCCCGCAGGGCCAGGCCATACCCACTCCCCTTGTGTACTGGTTCAGGGCCAGGCCACATCCTATCCTGCCCACCCTCCACCCACAGGGCCAGGCCATGCTGCCTTCCCTCTACCCAGCCAGGTTCGGTTGCATCCATACACAGTTCCACTTCAACTTTTCCAGTACTGACATTTTGGGTTTGGTCCAACAAACACACAGTACTTTACTGAAGTACAAACTTCCATTATGAATTTACTGTTCAGTGAAACTGCTACTGAGTTTGCCTTTGGGGTGGGGGGGGTGAAGGGAGGGTGGAGGGGTGAACAAGGCGGAAGACTGAGGATCTTGCAAGGCTTTGTAGAGGAAGTAGAGACAGAGAGCATCTTCAAAATCCTAACTTACTCTGCAACAAGATTACTGCATTGCTTTTTTATTCTTCCTCCTCGTCCTAGTCCCAAATTCTCTTTCCTGCTCACCATTAAATGAATAACTTATCTACTAACAAACCAGCTTCCTAACCTGGACCATGATGTAAAGTTTAGCTTGTTAATGCTAAGGACCTTCTGCCTAGATGACTTTCCAGAGCCTTGGTGCTCCCAGAATGTAACATCCTAAGTAGCCCCTCTGCAGTCTATGTTTCACGTTCCCTGACAGAAAGGATTTAGTTTAAGATTTTTCACCAGAACAGCTTGTACAACAAATAGCTTTTAGCATATACAATTTGCAAAGTTGCCAGTTTATCATGAATAGAGCTATTTGTAGTCTAGTCATATCATAAAATCTTGTAAAAAACACAAAGAAGCTGCTCACTTTTCAGTTATGGTGCTTTTGAATTAATTTGAATCCAGATTGCCTCATGAGTATTGTTTGTTCCAATATGAAACAGTTTATGGTGATAAATTACAGCGGCATCACTTGAAAGCTGCCTGGAACAGTATATTACAGTTAAGGTTGAGTCAGCTTTTGCATACTGCGTATATGGAGTACATGCTGAATTTTTAGGTTGGAGACTAGATGTTGAAAAAAAGATCGCAGACAAAGCTTTTTTGCCAAGATATAATATTTATGGGCAGTACATCTGTAGGAAACTGAAGTCCCATGTTTCCAAACATGGAAGCAGCAAAAGATCTAGCACTCTGACCACATTTATGTTTGCCCATATCTACCATGGACCAGATATTTTCTTCTGGTTGCATGGTAAATAGACACCTTAAATACTTTATAAATTGTTATTGTAATGGTACTTTCAGAGCTGAGCCACTTACTATGTCCCCAAATACAATTAATGACAGATGTTATATGGCAGTATCATTTATGATATTTCATTATTCTACAAAATGACATTTCTAGACACTTTTATGATCAGAATTAATTAACATCAAATTATAAAAATAATTTGATTATAATAAAAATAAGGAGGGTACATTCAATGTACATGTACAGTCTGTATTCTATTTTCCTGTACAAGTATGTTGACGTGTTTACACTTTAATTCCTGGCACTGAACATAGTCTAGGAGAGTGGGTTATACTTCACAGTGTATATATTTACCATTTCACAGAATCCAGCAGCCATAGAAAATTAGGGTTGGAAAGGACCTAAGGAGATCATCTAGGCTAACCTGTCCAAAGCAGGACCATACCCAACTATATCATCCCAGCCAAGACTTGAGACCAGCCAAGACTTGAGACAGCCATTTTTGAGACTAGGTCTCAAAAATCTCTAAGGATGGAGATACCACAACCTTTCTGGATAACCTGTTCCAGGGCTTTACTACCCTCCATGTGAGAGCTTTTCCTAATATCTAACCTAAACTTCCCCTGCTGTATCTTGAGACGATTGCTCCTTATCCTGTCATCTGCCACCACTGAGAACAGTTCAGCTCCATCCTCTCTGGAACCCACTTCAGGTAGTTGAAGGCTGTTATTAAATGCTCCCTGAGATGATCTTTTCTGCAGACTTTTTCTGATTTCATCTCTGTGTACCCAAGCAATACTCTTATTCTTCTCCTTAGTAGCTTGTCCAAATTTCCACTTCTTGTAAGCTTCCTTTTTGTGTTTTACCTTACTGAAGAGTTCTCTGCTAAGCCCAATTGGTCTTCTGCCATCAGGGAGGTTCATTCCTGCACTCTTAGTAAGGCTTATTTGAAGTATAACCCACTCTTCTGGACTCCTTTTTTCCTTAGACAGGCTTGCCAGGCACAAGCACCCACAGAAAAAGATTAGTGGGCACACTGCACACACAAGCCATGTCAGCCGAGCTGGGCTGAAGTAACATGCTGTCTCTTCTGCGCATCCATGGAACTCGATGAAAGGAAAAAAAAAAAAAAAAAAAAGGGCCCCCGCCAGCACAAACAAAGTCAGCACCTGTCCTCCCAGGGGATCCCACACATCGGTTCCCATGAAAACCAGGGCCTGTGGTCCAGAAATTTCCGCTAGAAAGCCTCATCCTCCTGGTTTGGTGATCTACAGCAGATGCCCATCGTGGTGTCACCCTTAGTGCTGTTCCCTCTGACCCTAGCCCAGAGACTTTCAACAGGTCTGTCTGCAGCTTCACACTGTATCTCTGAACAATCATACAGCTCTTTTCCAAAAAGAGCAACTCTTCTTCCTCTTCTACCCTGCCTGTACTTCCTGAACAGTCTACATCCATCCATGACAGTACTCTGGTCATGTGTGTGCGGGCCAGGAGCGATCCGGGCCCTTTTTCGTGCCGCGCGGGCTGTGGCCAGCAGCCCGGGCACGCTGGGTTGGAGAAAACAGGCGACATGCTAGAATTAGTCACGGGCGCGTAATGGTTGATTTAAGATTATTTACTTACACCGAAGAGGGTCGCGGTGCAGGCAAGAAAACTTGCTTGAGTTGCAGTTACAGATAGAAAAGAAGAGAGGTGGACTAGAGTTCCTTCCCGTGAACATTCTTCTAGCCCATCCGGTTGGGGGCTCTAAACCGCGAGCCCGTCGCGCCAACCGAAGAAAGTACTCGATCACACCCACGGAGTTGTATTCACACGAAGTTTGCTAGGCTCCGTGGAACTTGTGTGCGCAGGGAAAGGGATACGTCGAGGATTGCGAACAGCGTGATCAGACCCGTGTTGCCTTCTTGATATTCACGCTGGGTCCAAGAGGCTCTGCAGCGCTTAGAGATCTTCACGAGATGTGAAGTCTCCTCCTCCTGGTGTTTGTGGAGTCCTCCCTTGTGGGGGTTCTCTTCGGAGTTCTCCAACTTGGGCGGAAACCACTCAAGCTTTTTATACGGCTAGCAAG
>NW_005842446.1:629667-633120 GCF_000455745.1 Alligator sinensis
GAGGCTAGAGGCTGATCAGACCCCTGTTGCCTTCTTGATATTCACGCTGGGTCCAATAGGCTCTGCAGCGCTTAGAGATCTTCACGAGACGTGAAGTCTCCTCCTCCTGGTGTTTGTGGAGTCCTCCCTTGCGGGGGTTCTCTTCGGAGTTCTCCAACTTGGGCGGAAACCACTCAAGCTTTTTATACGGCTAGCAAGCCAATCACTAGCCGCCACGTGTGAATAATTTCACGCAAGCCAATAATGGGGCTCGAATTATAATACAAATGGCAGGAACTCTTTGCAAAGTGCATTTCTGTGCTGCAAAGAAGAAATGCACACTGCGAAGAAAGCTACAAATTGGCGGGAAAATAATTCAGTGGTGCCAAAGCACACACAAAACAAAATCACACCTTTGGGTTGTGACAATGTGAACTAGCCCACCAAGTCTCTATTATTCCAATCACAACATAGTTCTGGGACCATGCAAGGACTTCCAATTCTTCCTCCTTGTTTCCCAGACTCTATGCATTTGTGTACAGACATCTGAGGTTACTAGCCAACTGCCCTGCTTTCTCAGGAAAAATGAGAAGGCCTCTCCTGTTGCCCCCTCTAAATTGCACTTCCTCCAGGTGACCTGCTTCACCACTTACCTCAGGGCTTTGGTCTCCACCCCCCAGCAAACCTAGTTAAAGCCCTCCTCACTAGGTTAGGAAGCCTGTCTGTGAACATGTTCTTCATTCCCTTTGACAGGTAGATTATGTCTCTTCCAAGCAATCCTTCTTGGAACAACATCCCATGGTCAAAGAAGCCAAAGCCCTGCTACACAGTCATACATTCATCTGCAGGATGCAACTGCTCCTGCCCAGGTCCTTCCACTTGACTGGAAGGATAGAGGAGAATATCACCTGAACCCCTTTCCCCTTCACCCTTACACTCAGAGCCCTTTAGCCACCTTTGATCTGCTCAGGGTTGCACCTGGCAGAATCACATGGATAAGCAGCAAGAGGTAGTAGCTAGAGGGCTGGATGAGTCTCAGTAATTGTTCCATGACATCTCAGATTTAGGCTCTGGGCAAGTAGCAGATCTCCTGAGACATGAGGTCAGGCTGGAAAAAGGGAGTCACCAACTACCACCACGTGTCACTTCCTCTTGATGGCAGTGGTCTCAATCCTTCCAACTTTAAGGAGGCCTGGCCCCTTCTGCTGATGGAACATGCTCCTTTTCTGTTGCTAGGGTTACAAATCTGTTTTCCAGGCAAATTGCTGCAGGTGAGGATGAAGACTTCTGCTTGCTGCAAGAGGTCACCAGCTTCCACCTTCCTGGGAGTCCATGTCTGCTTTTTTTTCCATCACCACCTCTGGCAGCCCTTCCTCCACAATCCTAGAGGTCTCTTCCAGCTTCAAACTCATGAAGTCCTCATGGTGGAGGGTACTTTGCAGACTTGCCACCTCCTCCTGTAGCTCTCTTACTTGCTCCCTGAGGGACACCACCAGGAGACACCACTCACATCACAGGCATTCCCCCACCTGGATGTCTCTGGAAGGATACTGCATGGTACAGTCCCCATAGCACCAAACCAGGACCTTGGTGGAAGCCTTGATGATGAGCAGTCCTGCCTAGACAGACACATCACAGGTACAAGCAGAGAAATGTCTAGCAGCAACAGTTTTCTGGCATTGAGACAGCCTCCAGTCATCTCTCTGGGTCTCTTAAATCTGCTGCCTACCTCTTCTTGCCCCTCTCTCCAACCAGACCTTTCCTAGCAAACTCCCATGTTCAATACACCTTGGTACTGAATGGTTCTCTTGCCCTGCTAACCTGCTTCCTTTCACAAAGCTTACAGTGAAGGAAGATGAGAGAGAGTTTCTAGGCAAACTCCCTAGCATGCTCCCCCTTACTCTGGTCTCTAGTTAAAAGACACAAATATGGATCCACCTGCTGAATTGTAGCTACTTATGCCAAATATCTAGATTAATTATTTTTAGTTAAAGACAGAGAGACCTTACCATAAAGTCTCACCTACAAAGAGGGGGACAGCAAACTGACCTGCAAACTGCTTGAAAACTACCCTATTTGCTGTCCCTGATCACTCAGGGAGTATCCTTTTATACTCTCTTAGGCCTGGACTGGCTTAGAGATTTTGTTAGACATAAGAAGCAATCACTCAGATAGCAGCACTCCCTGCTGCTCAGAGCACAAGCCCAAACACACAGCCACCAAACACCAAGTCAAATACACTTACAGCCCTTGCTCACTTATCTTCCAAAAGCAGCAGAATCTGGTGTCTGGTTCCTCTTCCTCCACCCTCTCAGTGAACTGCTTGTAAATTGCCTGGTTTGCTGTCCCTATTCACTCATTTGATTTCCTTTGAAATCAACAGGATTTGAAGGTGCCCAGCTCCCCAGCACCAGGTCATCACACTTACTAATTCTCAAAATTCTATTATTTGCAAGAGGTTCCTATTTATTGGAAGAAAATAAGTGTCTTAAACCAGGTAGTATACCTGCATTCACAAACATAGTCTTATGATTGCTATGTAAAGAATCACCCTGCACATTTGTACCCAGACATATGGTAGAAAAGTTTGAGTTGCTATAGCACCCTCAAAATTGATTTCTCTTGTTTAATAAAATTTGGTGAGACGTTGGGCCAAATTACTCCCTGGCCTCTCTCTGTTAAATCCAATGGAGCTAAACAGGGACTAATTTGAGCCAGTGCAATTATTTCTTAATGAACATGTCGGGGCTGGGATTAACTATGGTGTTCAGAGTTTAAGATGCATGCAATGCTTGTAATGGAAACTCTCAAACCATTTTTACTTCAAGATTAATACTGACCAAAGTGTCTGCACTAGAAAGCATTCAGGGTAATTATGAAAATACCGTTGCCCCTTTTAAGGGTCTTGAAGATTTTTGCAATAGAATATGGTAATGGAGCCAGGTCTTTCTTTGACACAAGCCTGTTTATTTAGAAAGAGTGTATACAAGCACAGAAGCAGGGTAAATACTCGCCCAGGGCTATCCAGCTAGAGGCCTGCAGGCCACTTGCATCCCCTAGGCTCCTTTACGGGCACCCTTCGCTTCATTGCTCCTACTGCTGTTACAGCCAGGATCTCTAGGATCCTGCTCTCTCCCCTTCACCCTTGGGCGCATGGTGGCACAGCACATGGGTCCAAGGAGATCAGGAGGGTTTGGAGGACCCGCAGCCTGGGCAGACCCCAGCTGCTCACATTGGACAGCCCTGCATTAGACCATGCTGAGCAGTGGGGCTAGACAGCTGAGGATACTCAAACTAGCTTGCATATCCCTACTCTAAACAACAGTGTAGGTCTATCATCTAATATTTTTGTTCTTTCTCTCCTGCTCACACAGACACAAATAGATCAAACCCTCATGCCTACATTTGTCATCATTGTTATGTTTGCCCAGGACATTAATAAATAAATCACTCCAGCCACAAGAATGGGAAAGA
>NW_005842446.1:633151-634529 GCF_000455745.1 Alligator sinensis
AGACTGGCAGGCACAAAATATATTGCAAATTTTAAGCAAAACTATACATGCATTGGCATTAGCAGATTCAACCAAAAGTAACTTTAGATTAACATGTTCAGATTCAACACATTCACAAATCCCACAAAGTCTCAAAAAACTCCCATCAGTTACTGGTTCAATTACTGTTCAGGATTACATGTAGGCTAATCCTTGGGCAGTAGTTTTCCATTGTTTCAGCAGTCACAAAGCAAAGGGATATTTAATTGTTTCTTTACTTGGCCTGAATGGAAGGTGGCTAGCATACCTGACAGCTTCTATTAACTAACTGCCTGACCTCCAGCATAATACCATAAATAAACCTATTAATCAGACTGTATGGTTCATATAGGAGGTAATAAGGTGACAAAGTGAAATATTATAAAAATACTCGATAGAATGTAAATATTGCTGAAGCACCCACATGAACAACCCCTCTGCAATAGTTTCCCTATGGTTGTCACTGTGAGGCTGAAGACAGAAAAAGACATGGTTATAAGCAAGACAGAAAAAAGTTGCAAATGAAGTACAATTTCCATCTTGCCCATCTGTAGAGATCTCATTGTTGACCTCTTGCTCTTAAAAAATGAAGCTACAAATTGCCTTTAACAGCCCAAGGGCTACGGCATGTCTTAGCAGGAAATCAAGACTAGTAGGTTAAAAAGAAAATTAATATAATTACACAAAACCATTCAACCCACAAGATCTTTCATTTAACACACTTACATTTAGAGCTAGCTATGTTTTTGGGACCTAGCAGACCTCCTGAGGCTAAAAAGAAAGGCCTACAAAGGATGGAGGATGGGAGTCACCTCCAAGGAGGATTATTCTGCACTGGTCCGGTCCTGTAGGGAGCAGACCAGGAAAGCCAAGGCTGCAACTGAACTCCAACTAGCTTTGAGCATCAAGGACAATAAAAAGCCCTTTTTCAGATATGTGGGGAGCCGGAGGAAAAGCAGGGGCAACATTGGACCCCTGCAGTCTTTCATCAGCCCCATGGGATGCCCATGCCCGCTACAGGGCCGGGAAGTCTGGGTGACGGTGATCCCCTGCCCTCCATTAATGCTGACTTTCTGAAGGAACATCTTGAGAAGCTGGATACCTTCAAGTCAGCCGGCCCTGACAATCTTCACGGGGTGAAGATTGTCAGGGCCGGCTGACTTGAAGGTATCCAGCTTCTCAAGATGTTCCTTCAGAAAGTCAGCATTAAAGGAGGGCAGGGGATCACCCTCACCCGGACTTCCCGGCCCTGTAGCGGGCATGGGCGTCCCATGGGACTGATGAAAGACTGACGCAAAGTACCTATTTAATAGGTTGGCTTTTTCCTGGGCGTCAGTTGTCAGTTGCCCCATCTGGTTCA
>NW_005842446.1:635170-658369 GCF_000455745.1 Alligator sinensis
CAGCTAGTAAAGCGACCAAAACGCTGGCTTGCATCCATAGATGCTTCTCAAGCAAATCCCGGGACGTCATTCTCCCCCTGTACTCGGCCTTAGTGAGGCCACAGCTGGAGTACTGTGTCCAGTTTTGGGCTCCACAATTCAAAAAGGATGTGGAGAAGCTTGAGAGAGTCCAGAGAAGAGCCATGCGCATGATCAGAGGTCAGGGAAGCAGACCCTACGATGACAGGCTGAGAGCCCTGGGGCTCTTTAGCCTGAAAAAGCGCAGGCTCAGGGGTGATCTGATGGCCACCTATAAGTTTATCAGGGGTGACCACCAGTATCTGGGGGAACGTTTGTTCACCAGAGCGCCCCAAGGGATGACGAGGTTGAATGGTCACAAACTACTTCAAGATCGTTTCAGGCTGGACATAAGGAAAAATTTCTTTACTGTCCGAGCCCCCAAGGTCTGGAACAGCCTGCCACCGGAGGTGGTTCAAGCGCCTTCATTGAACACCTTCAAGATGAAACTGGATGCTTATCTTGCTGGAATCCTATGACCCCAGCTGACTTCCTGCCCTTGGGCAGGGGGCTGGATTCGATGATCTTCCGAGGTCCCTTCCAGCCTTGATGTCTATGAAATCTATGAAATTTAAGCCTATGTGGCTTATTTATATAGGAATGCACATTATGGCCAGTGAACAATTTTGAGTAACCCTTTGTAAGCTTACAGGTGGGGTTTTTTGGTAGCCATTGTGACTTGATTTTTGCTAAAGCAATCTCCAGGATAACCAAACCCAAACGCAAAAAATGTTCTCTGCCAGGACCTGATTTTACAACAGTAAGTAGAAAAGACAACATTCACAGAGCCTGCTTCCCATTCCACCTTACAGATCAAGAATGCCACAGTGTGGAGAAAATATCTTTTAATCTTTTCCCATGAGTAAGAGCAGTCATTACAGCCTACCGGAACTCTTACTAAGTTGCATCTTGCATGGGTAAGCAGTTTAGTTAAAAAAATTAGCTGAAATGTCCTGCAACTTTGCCAAGAGTCCCCTTTCTATTCAGAGCTCTTCCTGAACCAGGCTTAGCCTTTGTTTAAAAGTAATAGTTTGAACTGTATACTGCCAAAAATAAGATACAATTAGAAAACAAGTACAGTTTAACAATTGAGCTATATAACAAAATATTTTCATCAGTATTTTAAAAAATACTCATGGAACATGCTAACCACTATAGAATGATCAAAATTTATCACTTCACTCTCAACTAATAGGGTATTTGTACATACAGTTTTTTATATACTAAACAGCTTTCCCCCTTAACAATTTTAATCATCCAGAGTAATTACTGGCATAAGATAATTCCCAAACAGATTGACAAATGTTTAGAATATAACTTCACTTCTCATGAATACAAAGTGTTTCACATGAAACTAAAAACAAGTTTTGGTTGCATTTACCTGAAGGAAAAAAAGAAGCCTGGAAATCAAAATAAAGGTAATAAATAAAAATCCCCTTTCACTGGTCTTGCAAGTTCTAATCATAAATAAGAGATAGGGTTTCACAAGCAAAGACTGCATGTGAGCTATGTAAAAGTCAGTAATCAGGGGGAAGGTTGCAAAGCCTATGTAACAAAAAAGTTAATAGTAATATCTATTTTTTTTTCACATTTTCTGGTTTAGAAGAAAGAGTCAAGTGAAATAAGCAAGAGGCTAGATAATTCTACAATACAGGGAAAACTCAAATGCAACCTCCAATCTTGAAATTTCTTTTGAATTCTTCTTTAGAGAGAATCATAATCTACCTACATAATCTACCTCTGTTGTTAAAGAGGCAACTGATTAATTAAGGGCCTGTATATTCAGACACCTAGATACTGTTAGAAAAATAGCCCATAGTTTCCTGATGTCTCAGGAGAACTACAGAGCCCATGAATGATTTATATTGAGGCTCCATCTCTTTCCTCCATGGCAGGACTGTATTCAAATACTGCACCTATCGTTGTGATTGCAATGTCCTCCTTCTCCGGGGAATCATACGGCACAGAAATGGAACCACTGATTAAAAAACTGTTGGCAGGTTTTAACCTACTCTCTAGGTTCACAAAAGGGTTGTTGGGAAAGGGAAATATGGTAACTGGAGACCAGCTATTGACCACATATCAGTTTACGTCCACTTTCTGTTGAATCCAATCCCTGTATTACACCCATAACTAGGGAGGAACAGAAGGATCACACTTCAGAGTTAGTAGTTCTCTTGCCTCCTTCCTCCATTACATTCAGGTACCTTCCACTCACAGAAGTAGAGAGAAAAATTCAGCCCCATGCTTCAAATAATGCTTTCTAATGTACCAGGCAATTTCAATAAGGTCTGAGCTGACTACAGTAAAGAACCATGATTAAACAGAATTTGACCTGCCCATCTCTAACCAGAGTTTGTGTTGGCTGATACAAAAACAATGGGAAGAAAAGCTCACATCAAACACAGGAACTGTTGCAGTGGAACAATGCAGAAATATCGTTTTATCCCATCTTTTACAGGCTTCACTAACAACAAGAAAGAGAAAACATACTTACAAAGAAGAACCAAGAGAAAATCTACAGCCAGAGGTCAAGTATGAAATGGTTGCTTTCAGACTGCAGCTGTTAGGGCCAACTAAATTTAAAGGCCCAGACTCAGAGAGCCAAACTGAGGGAACTAAATTCCCATAAGAGAGAAAATCTGCAATAAGGCAAGTTAGAAGGGACTGGGTCACGAAGGTAGATGGCAAAAGAATTTGTCATGTACAACTACTCTATCACACAGCTCCATCGAGGACATTTCCTCCTACACCCACATCAGTTAGTGGTTTGCTCTTGCCTGGATTTCTGAGAGTTCATATCCTTTCAAAAATGAATAAGCTAGTAGACTGCAGCTCTTTGAATATGGCTGGTGTGGTTCCACAGGTGGAAGACTGCTGGCCAGTTTTAATTTATAAAACAATGATTAGGGCTATTTGAATAAAGGCACTGTGGGTTTGACTGAAAGCATAACTGGATTGGATCAAAACTGATTTAATTTCAGTTGGCCTGAAATTAAACCATTTTTGTTTTGGATACTAGTAAAAGAAAAAAAAAAAGGGGCTAGATTAACAAGACTGCTGGAAGAGGAGTCACCTCGTATTATACAGTAACTCAAAGACTCACTGTCTAAAAGCAGCTGAAAGAACTGGGTTTGGTTCCCTGCTCTGCCTCACCTCTGCTACGCAGGAGAATGCCCTAATTACCAGGCTGCAAGGAGTGGGTTTAGGGAAGATTCTCAATGTTTCCAGTCGATGCTGCTCCACTCACTATAAATAAATAGTTACTAGGGGTGTGCGAAGTGGGCCCTATTCGATTTGGATTTGGCCTGAATCAGGGACAGCGATTCAATTAATTGATTCAGATCACTGTCCCCGATTCAATTTGGCCGAATCCGAATCCGAAGATTCAATGCTGCTTTTTCTATGTACCTTCAGGTAGCAGGTGCGGCTCGTGATCGTTGCAATGCTTGGGCACATGGAGCATCCCACAGGAGTGTGGTGGGGTGGGGCCCTCCACATGCTCGATGGCAAACCTGGAAGTGGGCCGGAAGTACTTCCAGTCCACTTCTGGGTCTGCTGGGGAGTGCGCTAAGGGTGCCCACACCTCCCCAGCTCAGTGATCAGCCACAGGGGGACCCCAGGTGTCCCCCCAGACTCAGGAGGCACCAGTCACTGACCTGGGGGAGGGTGCTGGGGGCCCCCCGTGCATTCCCAGAAGTGGACCAGAAGTGCTTCTGGTCCACTTCCAGGTCTGCTGCTGAATGCGCTGGGTACCCCCCTTGTGCTTCTGTGGGACACTCCATGTGCCCCAGCATCACAGCGATCATGAGCTGCCTGCTACCTAGAGGTATGCAGAAAAAACATTTAAAGCTGTGTCTATGTCTGAATCTCTGAATCTTTCCAAATCTCTCCGAATTGATTTGGAGGGTTCCGATTTGATTCAGAGAGATTAAAGGGTCCTCTGATTCGATTTGGATTCGGAGATTTGGCCACTGAATCGGGCCGAATCTCCACTGAATCGAATCAGGGACCAAAGCTTCATACAACCCTAATAGTTACTAGAGCTGGGTCTAGTACCCAGGAGTGTCATAACTCCAGAGTAGAGTCACTGAGGGAGGGCTTCTGTTGACACCATGGTGCTTCAAACAAAATACTTAAATCATCAAAATAGAGAGAGAATGAGCATAACTCTCTCACTAGGTGTTTGGTGGGATGGCTTGCAAGGTGGGAGAGCTGGGTTTCTGTCCCTGCTAAAATGAATATTTCATCCATTTATATAAAGTGAAACAGTATCAACAGAGGTGAGACACAGCTGTTGATCTATCCTATATATCCTACAGCCAGGTGGCTGGGGCACTCTTGTGGCACCTGTAGCTTCATGCAATTGAGCGTGGGTGTCACACTCTCAGTGAGTATACTGATCCCTTAAGTAAAGATGGAATTCTTCTTCCAGCCATTTTGTAAATTGCCCCCATTTTCTCCCCATTTGAAACTATCCAGACCTGAACTCACAAATAGTTAAGAATTGATTGGAACTACAAGTTTGCATCTGCCAAAAAAAAAGCCTCCTACCCTAACAAGTCCAGAATGTAGTCTTTCAGTGCACAAAATGTCATCTTCTCCAGCTCTGCTTATAGAATCAACTCTTGCCACTACATTAATCACTCTCTCTAAGCAGGTCAACAAGCAGTGTGAATTAAGTGATAGTGCCTGGGGTATGTATCTGGACAGAGAAACTTAACACTGTGTAATGAACCATGCCACATATAGAGACATTAGGGTTATAATAGAGATTAAACCTATGACCAGCATCAACTTTATGTTGGCCTCTCCCAATTGAAATACACCGTTAGGTTCATGTATTAGTCTATTAGATTCCCTGTGGCAAGAATTAAAGAGAGGCTTTCACATGCAGTCAGCCAGGGTATTACAACAACATGGGACATAAGCTACAATAATTTGCACAAACATGGATCTTTGTTTGAATCTTCTTTTTAACTTAATCTTTGGTTGTTCTGTAATGTTAGCATCCCAAAGTGCTTGTGTAATCACCACAAGCTGAATCACCATCACATTCTATATGCAAGCCTAGTTAAGAGCTGAATATAATGCTGATCACCCCAAAATAAAATTAAACAAGAAGTTTAGTCTAACATAGGGGAAAATGTTAACAGCATTGAGGCAAGAAGCAAATCTAATCATGCAAAAACCCATATTCATTTATTAAGCAGCTTCTCATTTTCAATAAAGTCCTGAGGCACAAACACACAGCCAGTATCACTCAGAGTAAAATGTACAAATTATACGGCTCTGATATAATAATACAAATAGTAATGCAAGAGGCATAAAATACCATAACCAGAGGCTTTGGCCTACACTTAATTGTAATTGTTACAAAGTCCAATGCATTTGCAGTATAACAGTACTGTTCTTATACCCAAAGGGTTAGTGAATTCATGTGATACATAAGTAAGTGTAGGTGTTAAAAACTACCTGCAATTTCTAGAACAGAAGTGGGGAAGACTCTTAGGTCACCCTCATATCTTTTGAATGGTACTTGCAATATAATTACCTACCTTGAGAGGCAGTGATGCCTGTAGGCTAGAACAGGGGGTTTCAACCTTTTTGGATCAGTGTACCCCTGGTGGCCAGATGTGGAGCCAGGGGGAGAGTGGGTGGCTGAATGTGGAGTGGCAGTAGCCACTGTGTGTGAGCTTCCCCTGTCCCACCATGTCCAGGCAGGCGAGTGGCACTTGCGTGGCAGCGCGGGATGCTGTGTGGTGGTGCTCTGTCCCCACGTACCCCCTAGGGCCTTCTCAAGTACCCTCGGGGGTATGTATACCCCCATTTGACAACCCCTGGGCTAGAACAATGTTGCAAGACCCAGAAACCCTGGGTTCTGTTCCCAGATTTGCCACTAATTGACTGTGACCAGAGCAATGCTGTCAGGTGATTGTACCCTGTCCGAGGTTTTCAAAAGTCACCCCACCATGTGAAACTAATGAGCACTCATTTTAATGTGACTATACTAACTCTTGATCAAGAGCAGGCACAGGGTTTCTGTGCACAGTGTTTCCCAGACATGCTGTAAAGGATGGCCTTCACTGCTCAGTTATGGTAGAAGGCAACATGGTATTGAGGCATACTGTGCTCACTGTCCAAATGAAAGTTGCAAAGTCCCATGAATGTGACCCTGCAGGTGGATAATGGGCTTTCCTGAGTGGTAGAGCATATTGGCTCATACATAGCACCACATTAACATGACTGCACTGCTTCTGGTGTGGGGAGGAGGCACTATATATGTCAGTATAATCCATAGTTTCATAGTTGTTTTCATAGTTGGTAGGGTCAGAAGGGACCTGAGCAGACCATCAAGTCTGACCCCCTGCCATGGGCAGGAAAGAATGCTGGGGTCAAATGACCCTGGCAAGGTGATTATCTAGCCTCCTTTTGAAGACCCCCAGGGTAGAAGCCAGCACCACTTCCCTTGGAAGTTGGTTCCAGATCCTAGCCACCCTGACACTGAAGTAGCGCTTCCTGATATCTAGCCTGAATCTACTCTCAGTCAACTTATGGCCGTTATTCCTAGTTACTCCTGGTAGTGCTCAGGGGAACAGAGTCTCTCCCGTTCCCCCCTGGTTCCCTTTGGTAAGTTTATAGACAGCCACCAGATCCCCTCTCAGCCTTCTCTTCTGAAGGCTGAACAGGTTCATGTCCCGTAGTCTCCCCTCATAGGGTCTGCCCTGCTGCCCCCTGACCATGCAAGTGGCCCTCCTTTGGACCCTCTCGATGCTGTCCACATCCCTCCTGAAGTGTGGTGCCCAGAACTGGGCACAGTACTCCAACTGTGGCCTGACCAATGTCGCATAGAGGGGGAGGATCACCTCCTTAGACCTGCTCGTGATACATCTGTGGATGTATAACAAGGTGCAGTTAGCCTTCCTGACCATGTCCTCACATTGGCAGCCCATGTTCATCTTGGTTCATCAATAGTGACTCCAAGATCCTTTTCTGCCTCTGTGCTGATGAGAAGAGAGTTCCCCAGCCTGTTGGTATGCTTCCTCCCTAGGTGCAGTACCTTGTACTTGTCAGTATTGAAACCCATCCTATTCTCATCCGCCCACTCCTGTAACCTGTCCAGATCTAGTTGTAGCCTGTCCCTCTCTTCTAGCGTGCTCACTTCTCCCCACATCTTAGTGTCCAGCACAGTTAGATACTAGGAAAATAGGTCTGGAAGGGACCTCATGAGGTCATCTGGATCAGCCCTCTGGAATTCACCATCCAGCGCAGGGTGTCAAAGGCCTGCAGCAAGGCAACAGCCCTGGACTTCAGGAGGGCCGATTTCAATCAATTAAGGAGATTAGTCAGGGAGGCACTGAGGTCCCAGAGGGGAGGGAAGGGGAGTTGGGAGTCCAAGAGAAGTAGTCATTCCTTAAGGAGACGATCCTCTAAGCTCAAAGGGCGACAATCCTAATGTGAGTCAAAGGGGGCAAGAGTGCTCAAAAGCCCCCATGGCTCACCAAAGGCATTCAGGATTGTCTGAAAGCCAAAAAGGAGGCGTAAACCCAGTGGAAGGGAGGGGCCATCACCAAGGAGGATTACACCTCCATTGCTCGAGGCTGTAGGGGGGCTGTTAGGAAGACTGAGGCAGACACAGAACTGGGACTAGTGACCCGGATCAAAGACAACAAGAAGTCCTTTTTAAATACATAGGAACTAAAAAGAAGGCACTGGGTAACATGGGGCCCCTGCAGGGCATGCTTGGCAATCTGGTGGTTGCACCCAATGATAAAGCTGACCTCTTTAACAAATTCATTGCCTCCATATTTCTGAGCAGGGACCGGGACATCCCCGCTACCGGAATCCCGGATGAACTCAGGAGGGGCACAGCCGGGCCCAGGGTCAGAGAGCACCTGGTCAGGGAACTTCTGGTGGGACTGGACATCTTCAAATTGGTGGGTCCAGATGGTGTCCACCCAAAGGTGCTGAAGGAATTGGCAGAGGACATTGCAGGACCCCTGGCACAGCTCTACGAGCACTTGTAGTGGTCTGGAGAGGTGCCAGAGGATTGGAAAAGGGCCAATGTGGTCCCCATTTTCAAAAAAGGGAGGAAGGAGGACCCAGGGAACTATAAGCCCGTTAGTCTTACCTCAGTCTTGGGGAAGGTCTTTGAGAAAATTATCCAGGAGCACATCTGTGAAGGACCAGCAGGGGAGATTATGCTCAGGGGCAACCAACATTCATTAGAGGCAGGTCCTGTCATACCAACCTGGTGGCCTTCTATGACCAGGTCACAAAATCCTTGGATGCAGGTGTTGCGGTGGACATAGTCTTTCTGGAATTTAGGCAGGCCTTCGACACTGTCTCTCACCTCATTCTCATCAAAAAATTAGGTGACTGTGGTGTCGATGCCTACACAGTTAGATTGGTTGCAAATTGGCTGGAGGGCTGCACCCAGAGAGTGGTGGTGGACAGGTCGCTTTTGATCTGGAGGGATGTGGGCAGTGGGGTTCCCCAGGGCTCAGTCTTCCGGCCTGCACTGTTGAACATCTTCATCAGTGACTTGGACAAGGGGGTGAAAAGCACCTTGTTCAAGTTTGCAGATGACACTAAGATGTGGGGAGAAGTGAGCACGTTAGAAGGGAGGGACAGGCTACAGCTAGATCTGGACAGGTTACAAGGGTGGGCGGATGAGAACAGGATGGGTTTCAATACTGACAATTGCAAGGTACTGCACCTGGGGAGGAAGAACCAGCTGCATACCTACAGGCTGGGGAACTCCTTCTTGTCAGCACAGAGGTGGAAAACGATCTTGGAGTCATTATTGATTCCAAGATGAACATGGGCCACCAATGTGAGGACACAGTCAGTAGGGGCAACAGCACCTTGTCATGCGTCCACAGATGCATCACAAGCAGGTCTAAGGAGGTGATCCTCCCCCTCTGTGTGACATTGGTCAGGCCACAGTTGGAGTACTGCATCCAGTTCTGGGCCCCACACTTCAGGAGGGATGTGGACAGCATCAAGAGGGTTCAAAGGAGGGCTACTCACATGATCAGGAGGCAGCAAGGCAGACCCTATGAGGAGAGGCTACGAGATCTGAACCTGTTCAGCCTTCAGAAGAGAAGGCTGAGAGGGGATCTGGTGGTTGTCTGTAAACTTACCAAGAGGGACCACTAGGGAAATGGGAGAGACTGTTCCCCTGAGTACTACCAGGAGTAACTTGGAATAATGGCCATAAGTTGACCGAGAGTAGGTTCAGGCTGGACACTAGGAAGCACTACTTCACTGTCAGGGCAGCTAGGATCTGGAACCAACTTCCAAGGGAAGTGGTGCTTGCTCCTACCCTGGAGTTTTTCAAAAGGAGGCTACATAATCACCTTGCTGAGGTCGTTTGACCCCAGCATTCTTTCCTGCCATGGCAGGGGGTCAGACTTGATGATCTGCTCAGATCCCTTCCAACCCTACCAACTATGAAACTATGAAACCCCCTACTCAAGGCAGGATTGCCCCTGACTAAACCATCCCAGCCAAGTATCTGTCTAACCTGCTCCTGAAAACTTCTAAGCAAGGAGATTCCACATTTTTTTGCGGTACCCTGTTCCAATGCTTGACTGCCCTCATAGTCAGGCATTTTTGAGCACTGCCTTGCTCCACAAGGCCTCAGACTGAACCCTTAGTGACGTTGCACCTATGAGACTACATCACTTGTGTTCCCCATACTGTGTCTCTGTATGTGACTATTCTTCTGAAGGGCTCCCTGACTAACAGGCTACTGTATTAAAGGGGTTTGGTGGTTCCTTCCCCTGACACAATTTTAATGCATTTAGTGTGGAGCCCAATCCTGTTGGGGTGTTGTGCATACTCCAAGGACACCTGGCAGACCAAGTTGTTCAGGGGGCATGGAAAAAGGAGCAGGTAGTTCTTGGATCCCAGGTGGACTTAGGTATAATTAGGTGCTGAGTTGGTCAGTCCTGCTACAACTGAGTTCTTGACATGTGCAGAAAGACAATTCTAGGTACCAGGGGAACTTTATAAATGAGAAGGAAGGTGTCTGTGCAGTTAAACTGCAGCTAAATATCTGTCTCTGGCAGAGTCCAGTATTGAATCCATATTTATAGTCAGCACTCTAACCACCGAGAAGTACTGCTCTCTCACATATATACTGTCACAACTATGAATGAAGGTAACCTACTGTCCTATCTGTAGCCAGCTAGTTCAAGTGACTAGTGTCTGGGAGGGAATCACAGCAGTGCCTGTACCATGAGACACTGTGCACTTGTTAGAGACTAGTAATAGACTGCAGTTCTGTTTGTCACTTAGGTTGGCTGCAGGGAGTAAGTATGAGGAGCATTATTCCCCTAACAGCCTGTGCACCCATGTATTCCAAGCAGAATCTGGTCTTCAGATGAAAGTTAGTTAGGCTAATTAAATAAAAACAGAAAATAATAAAAGCAAAGTCTTTCTGTGAAAAATGGTCTTCTGATTCTTTAGTTTATGTAAGGAAAAACAATTAGGACAGGATCCCTGAGTTTCAGTTAAAGCACAATAAAGGATCTGTTAAATCATTCCACAGCTGCTTAAGAAGTAACCTGACAAGCTTACTGGGTCTATTCAAGTATAAGTGGAAAAGATCACCTGTGCATATATTAAGTACTTGCCTTGGACTGCTACATGCTGGTAGTGGCCAAACGGGTAAGGAAGCATAAATGAGAAAATGTAGATACACAATTGTAATCAGAAAGGGAGAGAGTTAGGATATAAAGATTGGAAGAGAAGAGTAGAAAAATGAAAAATGAGTTAAGGGGGTGGCAGGGTGGAACTGGAGACCTGGGGAGAGAAAAAGAGTACAGGAATCAGGGAAAAGATAGGCTGGAGAGATCAGGCATAGGCTTTTCAGATTCAAGAAAGGAGGGAGGACAGGTATTGAGAGAGCTAATGAAAAGGAGAAAGATGGAGAGATTAGGATGAGCCAATGAAAAGGGAGAGTTAAAAAATGCAAGATGGGGACCAGGAAAAGTCTCGGGAAGGGGAAACTACCATATTTACCTGAATCCAAGATGACTTTGAATTTAAGATGGCCCCTCATAATTAGATTCTAGACATGAAGGGTTGTCTTAAGTTTATCTTCCTCACAGCGGGGCAAGCAGGGGGAAAGCCGAATCAGGGGGCAGGCAGAGAGGAAAGCTTGGGGAAAGCAGAAGCAGGGGCAGGTGGAGGGAAAGAAGGGTGGGAAGGAAGGCAGGGAGAAAGCAGGGCTGGGGGCAGGTGGAGTGGGAAGCAGAGGGGAAAGCAGTGGCAGGGGGAACAGGCAGCCTTCTCCCCACCCTCTATTGCCCCTGGGGCCTGCTTCTCCCCCACTTTTCTCCCTACCTAAATCTTCCTTCTGCTACTTTCCCCACTGATGTGGGCACAGAGGGAGCTCTAGATCTGCTCCTGCCATATACTGCAGGAAGCCTGCAGCTGGCCAATTCTTTCTTCCGTGCCTGACTTCTCCCCACTTCCCTTTCTCCCATGCTGGTTGGGAGCAGGCTCCAAAGAGGAAACTGCATGCTGAAAAGCTAGGCTCCATGCAGAGCTGCTCTATGCAGCACGGGGGCAGGAACAGCTCCGGAGCTCCCCCATCCCTGTTACAGCAGAATCAGTCTCTAGATAGGAGCTATGA
This sequence comes from Alligator sinensis, assembly GCF_000455745.1. Taxonomy (NCBI): domain Eukaryota; kingdom Metazoa; phylum Chordata; order Crocodylia; family Alligatoridae; genus Alligator; species Alligator sinensis. Next base: position 646,875 of record NW_005842446.1, read on the forward strand.
GGGGCTGCTCTGCAGGGAGCACAGATGGCTGGAGACCACAGCAGCAGCCTGCAGTTTCCTCCTCCTCTGCCTGGCTCTCTGCCAGTGAGGAAGATGAGGAGAGGTTGGGAGGGAAGCCAAGGAGAGGCTGGAAACAGGAATCTGCATGGTGCTGATGCTGTCCATGCTGTAGCTGGGCTCCCTGCACCACCAAATCTCCCCGCTGTGATACTGAATTCTAAGACGAGGAGGTTTGTTTCGCCCATGATGAATGAATGGGGGGAGAGGGGCAGGACACCTCATCTAGGAACTGAGTAACTACAGTAAACTATGAAAGGGAAGGAGACACCACACAGACTGAACTCAGCAATGGAAGGTGAATGGGAAGCTCTGAGAAAGAAGACAATGCACAGAAGGTGAGTTATTAAGAAGCAAGAAAACACAGTGCACTTCATGGTTAGTAGGTCTAGGTATTTTCTGCCAAATAAATAAATAGAGAGGGGTAAATTTGGCTTTCATGATCTGTATAACTTCCATATGTACTGCATAGAGTTAAAGTCATGACAGACATTGCCCAGGGAGTCTAATCTGAGGAATGAAAAGAGAGGATTTTAAAATTGACATAATTTAGGAGCGGAGAGTAAAACAGCTTAAGGACAGAGAGGTGGCAGTGGGAAAGGGGATGACGACCATTTTATCCTTACCAGTCAAGCACTGCATATTACAGCTTGATCTGGCAGCAGTAATGCTTTTTTAGGTAGGCCTACCATTAAGCTGATCACTGAGATCTAACACATTTTAAAAAATCAACTGCTAGGCAGATAACAAAAACCTAAAATCATCAACTGTATATCTGCAGACTCAGCTTTGTTATACATGCCTCTTCTGGCTGGCAGGGAGAGGAGGGATATTTTAGGAGAGAACTAACACCACTCAGAACAGCTGCACAATCAGGACCTTGATTGTCATATCTAGTTAACCAGGGTGTTTCTCTCTTAACCCACAATGACATGATGCAAAGCTGTTCCTCATTCTGAGATCTGGGCCCCATGTTTTCCATGCTAGAGCCTTCCTGCCTCACTATTTTGAGCTACTCTCCTTTCATACATTTGATGCAGTTTCTGTGCAGTCCTTCAATCCCAGCCTTATCTATTCCCAGTTACACATGGATTAAACTCTATGGGGAGGTTTTATTACAAGTACAAATCCAAAGCTGTTTAATCTTGACAATGCTGTATTGGGTTTTGATATATTCTGACTGGCTGCAGGCTGAAAGATATTAAATTATTCTACACTTAGTTAGGAACTGAAGCTTCTGTGGGTGGGGTTTATTAGCATTAAATGGCTATTTACTGGTGTTTTCACATCTTTACTTTTATTTCTAATTGATCAGTTTAGGTCCAAAATCAGCAAAGATGGAGGTGATATAAATTACACTATGTAGAATCTCTACCTTCAGATGTGATTCATTCTTGCATGGTAGGAGCCCATCTCCAGGGATGCCAGATCATAGTAATCTGGTCCTATCTTGTTCCTACCTAGTATCACATACTCTGATGCAATGCTTGTTCCCTGCCTTTTCCATATCTGAACACCAGCAAATTTCTGCTGTTTTAAAAATTGGTTACTCAGGGATTCTGTTATACAAATACAGAGCTCATGACATTAAGTGAATATGACTGTTGGACCTCAAGTTTCTTTTCCCCAGCTTCTGAGGCTCTACATCTGCTACAGATAGCTACAGAAGGACCAGTCCCTTGTAAGGGATCCTTTAGTGATGCACAGCTCACATGTCATCCTTCCTCTACCCAACATAGGGGATAGCAAGTGTGCCTGTGTGTTGGGCAATCCTCACCTACCATGACTGTTCCTGGGGCCATTGAAAACAGCTGTAAAGCAGCTCAAAGGCTACTTAATTTATGGCAGGTACTAGCATAAATATTTTATTGTAATCCTCTGGAATATTCACTACAGTATAGTATTATTGCCCCCTTTACTGGTATGCAGATCAAAAATATGGGACAGCTCTTCACCAAGTATAAATCAGATTGGCTTCAATAAAACTGAACTCATTTATACTGGTTGAGCCTACCTCCATATCCATATCACAGAAAAAGAAAATGTGCATGCACACAAAGAAGTGCAAATTTCCTAATATGGTATACAAGTCAAGATGCTGCTTCTTTTTTTGAGACACAGGCAGACGATACCGACTACAGGGCTCCATGTTGAGTGTTAACTTCCATTTGCATTATACTGCATTGGTAACAGCAAAATCTCAAGAGAAAACAATGCATAATAAGGTCTGACATTAATTCACATTTTCAGTTTTTCTTACTTCCTTAGGCCTGTTTTCAGATTAGCCATGGAGAAACTGATGAGAGACCAGACTTTTTGCCTCCAGTGTAGTGCCAGGTCCTTGGCCTAACAAGTCTATACCTCGATCCTACAACTCATCTATAGCTGCACGGATATAGAGGGGCCACCCATGGACTTGCCTGTATTGGTTAAATTATGGGCCCTGGGCCTGCTGATTGCTTTTGAATGAACAAAAGCAAACATCAAGTTAGTGATCAACAGTGGTGAATGAGAGAGCTTTAAACCCCTGTTAATGAAGTCCATTTTTAAGCATATCATACAGATTGCTTTGTTTCATGTATTTCTTGTGATGGCTTTTGTTTGGTTTGGGTTTTTTTGGTGGGGGCGAAGGTTAGGTGAAGGAAGGTAAGGGGTGGAGGAAGAATTGTATGCTGGGGGGGAGGAAGGTTAAGTGAAGGAAGGTAAGGGGTGGAGGAAGAATTGTATTCAGAGAAACCTCTCTACTGTTCTCTCACAGTTTCTTGCAACTTCTAGAGCTTTTCCAAGGGACTCTCCATCAGATCTTCCTGATTCCCATTCTTGTATTTATTAGCTCCAGATTCTTCCCTAGCCTTTTAATTAGTGTGAAAGGAACTGATCCCTTGTGGGGGGTTTGACTCACTTCACTTAAAAGGCCCACTCACCTTCTAACAGGCATAAGAGGTGTCATAATAGGTGAAGAGTTAATTGAGGCCCAGGTGTTCTTACACCTATTAGGTACATAAGTAGACTTAGGAATGTAGGTGTGATATTATAGCACCTGTTTGAGTCTCTGAAAAACAAAAGGTGGGGAGATCCTCCTCCTCTTCTATGGTGCTTTTTTTGTGATTTAGTCTTAGGCCCAGTTTCAGACTGACCATGGAGGTCTGATAAAGGTAGATGCAATGTAGATTTGCAGGGACTGGAACAGAATTGAATAGAATCACTTAGCAGAGAGAAATAGCCTCATTAGTCTGAAGTCAGGCACCTTATAAACTATATGGGTGTGTTTACACATCACTCTATGGCGACGTAGCAACATACTATGTTTCCATACGGCGTGCTATAGCAACATAGTGATCACACGGGTCTATATGTGATCACCAACTACATCACCATCGCAGCGTGCTCACCAGTTATAGCGTGTTACTATGGTGACATAGCAGTGAAATCTAACCATGCTCTGCCCACAGCGCAGTAATTGCCCAGTGATCACCGGGGGATCGGTGTACACCTGGCAGCCGGACTTCTAAAGGGAAGTACTAAAGCACGGCACAATAGCAACGTCACCATACAGCAATGTGTAGGTGCACCTACATCTCCGATGTAGTCTATGAGATGTAAATGTACCCTGCTTCCTACCTAAGTCCACTTAGACACCCAGTAGGTGGAATAAAATTTGGCACTAGGTGTTCCTTACAGTGACATACTCTCTGTCATGCTTATCATTTCCCCACTTATTTATACTAGTTGAGACCTTTTCCAATATCTATAACATGAAAGAAAAAGGAATGAAAGAACGGAAGAAATGCACATTTTCTAGTTCAGTATACAAGTTAAGATACAATTTTTTGAGACATAGGGGACATAGGCAGAAGATATGGACTGCTGACTCAACTCTTGTGTGTTAATTTCCATTTGCATTGTACTGTGTTGGTAACAGCATAATCTCAAAACAACAATCTCAAGACTGACAAAAATCAGTCTAGAAGATCAGGGATCTAATTCAAATGATAGGGTACAAAGGAGTGGACTGGGCCAACATTCTTACAGGATTATGTTGAAGGAATACATAGGGACATAGGACAAGGATGGAGATTTTCATCACGAGGCCAATTTTAATAAAATGGCACAGTATCCTTTATGTATGCCAGGAATGAAAGTGAAACAGTAAATTTCTCCCATTTTTTTTCAAAATCTATTATCATAATTCCATTTTCTTCTATAATGATCTGTTCTAACTTACCAAATAACAGTTTTTACATGTCCCAAGACTCTCAAATCCTTAGTGACTGACTGAACCAGATTTTCAGATGGCATAAATCAGGATCTCTTTAGTTACTTCAGTGGGACTACAAAAATGAACATCAGATGAGGATCTAGCCCTTTATCTAGCCCCTGAGCTTATTTTAAAGCAACTGTAAACAGGAAGCCTTCCCAACCTGCTTCAGACGCACGCATAGTACATACAATATATGAAGCCTAAACTCCACCCACTCCAATCTTGTTTGGGTCTGGCTTTATTAGTACAATAAAGAAACCAGAAAAATAATAAAAATGAGCTTACATCTCCCCAGGGTTGACTGCTTATAAACTCCTTTCCTCAGGATTACTCAGTTCAAGCCCTCTCTATCCAGAAAGCTTCTCCCACCAGCGAGTTCCCTGCATCAGTGCATCAAAAGAATGCATGTAAACCTTTCCCAGCAGAACCAATGTTTGCCAAGACGGCAGAGAAGCTCATCATAGCAACTTCAGTGTGATACTTTCTTATTGCCAGATTAACTCTATAATGAAACACTGAAGACAGCTTCCTGTGTATGTCCACATAAACTGTCAAAGGGAGACACCCTCTTTTACACATCGTTTGAGCATTTGGAACCAGTGCTGTTGGAAAGGAGCCCTGTGACGGTCAGAATTTTTCCTTTGAAAAAGATAAGGGTCCAGCTATTCTGACATGTTCCTAACAAGCAGAAAATACATAATAACAACAGGCTATTTTTATTTTTATTTTTCAAAATGGATGTTTTAATATCATAGCATAATATATTCCACTTCTTTAGTACTCCCTGACCCAAATTTGACTTACCTGCCCTCCTGGATAATCCCACAGAGGGCATTGGGTTGGGCAGTTGTAACCTGGTGACAAAATTTGTCCCTGTGGTCAAGGTTGCCTAGTTATTAGTCCTGCATGCATTTGGCTAGATTGTGCTGCCTTTATATGGGATTATAGAAGCAAAACTTTTGTGGCCAGGGAGGTTTTTATGCGTGTGCTTCTTGATTTTGGTTTTAATCATAAATTTCCTCTAGAATAAGTTTTATAGAGGTAAAGGCTAGAGGACATTTAAGCTTTTAGGAAGGTTTGGAGGTTTGACATTAAGTTAATGGGTCCAGATTGTCCTATAAACATCAATCTCTCATTGACGTGAGGAGAAGGAGCATGGTCTCAGCACCTCTTAGCATTTGGTCTATAGTAGGAGCATCTACATGTGCATTAATATGCTGTTACTATAGCACATTAAGTTTAGTACCTCTAATAAGAGCCTCTATATAAATGCGCAGTAGCAGGCACTAATGTACAGTAGCAATGGTGCATGGTCTTTTTGTGCAGTAGACTAATTCTACTGTGCATTAGCACATTAGCATGATTTTTGTTGTGACACGATAATGCATGGTAGAATTAGTCTATTGCACATGAAGCATCTCATGTAGACAGAGCCAGAGATTACTTCCTGGTTAGAGAAGAAAAGTTATGCTGTGTGCAAACATGTGGTATTAAGTTTTGGTGACCCTACTGCTGTGGAAGGACTAATTTGGCAAGCGTGTATTTCTCCCCCTGCTTTATCATCTAATGAGTATATTTCAAAACAAGTGTTAGGCTGACAGCTGTACTGTAGACAGTGAAAGCACAGAAGAAGGAGGCTGATGTTCTGCTCCTCTAAGATGTAGCCTTCACACTGGTCACATTGGTTAACACTACCACCATGAGAAAGAATGAGTATTCAGATGATGCTTTCTACCAGACCTGCTTTAAGAGTCATGTAAAAAGAACTAGCTGCATTCAGACACCTCTTACATCTTGTAAAACATCCTTCCAATGAATGCAAACAGCTAACACGTGGGAAAAATTATTTGAACAGTACTTCTAACAGCACTGGTTCCAGATGCACTTTCATTTTTCCACTCTTTCCCCATGCATGGTATTCCATGGGGGACAATAAAACTAATGATGCATTCCAATTCAGAACAGATCATTGATAAGATACACCTAGAAATGTAGACATGATGCATGAAAGTAAAAAGATGAACATGATAAGAAATGCACAAGTAAACTGGGCTTCAGCTCAAAGTTGATCAAATGATTGTGAAGAGCACAGCAGAAATGCTTCACAATATACTGAAGGTGAAATGCTGGCCCCACTGAAATCAAGGGGAGATTTCCCATTGTGTCCAGTGGAGCCAGTATATCATATTGAGTCCCCCTGGCAAGGCTTTTCTTATGGCTTATTATTGAAGAACACCTTGTCATATATTTTCTCTGGGGTCTACTAAGAGTGTGTATGCAAGTTGTCAATGAATTACAAAGAATGTTGGTGCATCTGCACATGCATTAACATGCTTTAGTTAATCCACATTAAATCCATAACCTCCATTGTGAGGTACTAGGAAAATGCACATTAACTAAAGAGTGCAGTTTTAAAGTGATACTTAATGTGCATTAGCCTATTTTAATGCTTATTAATTTAGTGATGCTTTAATGTGAATTAAAATAGACTAATGTGTTTTAAAGTGCATGTGTAGACACACCCATCATGGAAGATAAAAACCCCAGACACTTCTAGTGTAGAGAAAGAGAATTGATGGCGGAGAAAAGCAATCTAACATCACAGTTTAGGACCAACATTAAGTCATTTGAAGTCATTTTAAAAAGACTAACATTAAATATTGGCTTGGCATGGATCACATTTAATTAAACTGTTGATTTTATTTCATACAGTCCAATCATTTCACATTGTATCAGATGTCACTAAAATATAAAGAGAGACTGGCTCTATCTTCTCTATGATATGGGAGAATAGCTATAACTGTATAATATATTAATATGGTATTGAGCTGAAATATTACTAATGCTGTTATGCCAGCATGACTTCATTTGGTTTTGCTCTAAATTGATTTTGACTTGAAATCAAAATCTAAAGATTTGATTTAATTTAAGTCAACCTTTTTCCATCCTGCTGTTTGTGCCATCTGTTTTTGAAGCAATCTTTCACTGCTAGTTTATCATTCATTTGGTTTCATCTTTACTCCTCCATATTACCAATTTCTAGCTCTATGTTAGATCCTGCCAGGATTAACAATTGGTGTTTCCAGACAAACTTCCTAGAACTACTTCATTGTGGAAAAATAGTATATGACATTGGCTCTTCTTGATTCATTTTAGGATTCTAGTGGTCTGCTAAAACATAATTGGATCAAGGACTCTGATATCAAAATTACCTCCTAGTTACTAAAAATGTGTGCCTGTTGTTCTCCAATATGCACTTGTTTTCTGTCTCTGAACCAGGGCACATTCTTGAAATTATCATAGGAATCCTAGGAAAATTAGGGCTGGAAGGGACCTTACAAGGTCATCTAATCCAGCCTGCCTGCTCAAGGCAGGATCATCCCTGACTAGACCATTCTAGCCAAGCGTCAGTCTAACCTACTTTTGAAAGTTTCCAAAGATGGAGATTCAACAACTTTTCTAGGCAGCCTATTCCAATGCCTGACCACTCTCAAAAACAGAAAATTCTTCCTATTTCCAGCCTAAATTTCACCTGCTGCATCTTGAGACCATTGCTCCTAGTCTTGTCCTCTGCATCCAGAGAGAAAATCCCATCTCTATACTCTTTAGGTATTTGAAGACTGTTATCAATCTTCCGTCTTCTCTTTTCCAGGCTAACTAACCCTGGTTCTTTCAACCTTTCCTCATAAGTCTTGCCTCTAATCATTTTTGTTTCCCGTCACTGAACACACAATCTACCTACCCACAAGCAAATCAAAGGCTATTCTACACTGCACTCTCTGTAGCAGAGTAGTCTCCATACAGGACAATGCTTCGTGCTTTTACTCAGCTCTTTGGGTAGGTTTTGCACTCCAGACTAAGCTACCTGCTGCCCTGGGTACATTGCTAGAAGTCTAGTTTAAAGCTAACTCATAAATGCTCACTGTTCACACATAACTTTAGTGACCAAATGTGGATGCATTCCAAATCAACAATATTACTAGTCATGAAGTATACATAGTTGCAGCAACAACATCTGAAACATCCTTAATTATACCACCTTCTAAAATTCTTTGGGCTCTGTCAACAGATGAAGAGAAATAATCTGTTGAAATCAGCTACCTCAGGACTGTCCAACTAGCGGCCCTTGGCCTCACGTGGCCCATGAGGGATTAAATTTTGACCTCCAGACTCCTGCCTGGCTCCTACCTCCTCATCACTCTAGCTGTAATAGTAACCAGAGTCTCTGACATCTCCCTTCCTTCTCTGCCTTTTGCTTTCTTGAAGCAGTGCAACAATGCTAAAAACTGTGGGTGAGGCTAAGGATGCATGGTGCAGTGGGGGCAGAGATCAGAGGAACACAGTGCAGAAGTGGGAGGTCACAGATTCATGATACAGTGGCGGGGCAGCATTGGGGGGGGAGCATCTATGTGGCATGCAGTTCGAGGAGGGGAGGTCATGGGTCACTTTCATGCAGCTTGCACCATGTGTGACCCGCAGGGTGTTTGGCTCCTGGCTGCTTAGAACTTGGATAGTCCTAAGCTAGCTGGTATGGACAGGACCAGCTACACACTATAACGAGTAGAACTGCACAGACTGGAAGAAGTATGCAGAGGCAGGGCAGGGAAGGAGAAGACATTGCTATCCTCAATATCAACATCCTCCTTTAAACCTGTGGGGATTTCCATAAGTAAGGCACTTCTGAAACACCCCCTTTCATGGATTTCCTTCCATCTGTCAAATGGTCTGAAGAGAGCTAAGTCACTTTTTGGCAAGGAGAAGGATGTATCAGGAGTAGGAAGGAGATAATAACTCTCCAAGCAAAGACTAGATCAGTGTTCAAAGTGTGGCTCAAATCCACTAGTAGCTGGTGGGTCATACATGAGGTTAGAAGGGCTTACCCCTCCTCATACCACATGGAATGGTGGGAATAAACTCCAACACCCCCATGGGATAAAGTATAATAAACTGCATTTCTTGACCCTTAAGGATTCCTTCCCTCTATATGAGTCCATTAGCTTGGTCTTTGACTTTTTTCATCTTGACCAGACTCATTATAACATAACCTCTGTTTCCTATAGTGAAAAACGACCCTCTCCTCAAGTGAGTTTACTCAACATAACATTTGGACCACACAAGTGTTTGACCCACATGTAAAAATAACATCTCAGCCTTTTGCCTTAAGTATAGTTTTTGTCTTCCAACTGAACCTCATCCTTGTTAATCATCACCATGATAAGCCATGTCTGGGATGTTGACTGCCTTCTGATGCATGACCTAATTTATCAGCTTCTGGCAGGACAGTCTGTCTTCTAACTATAAACTTCTTTTCCTACAATAAGCCACCAATGACAATTTATTCAAGGAGTCCTGATGAATGATAGAAGACACACTGCACTCCAGTGCCCAAATGGATACTGTTGAAGTGTTCATACAGTGCAGGCACTGCATTCCTCATTAATGCTACATTTTTGGTCAGCAATGGACAGTGATCAGCACATTTGTCCTTCTACTGGCATGGCTCCCGTTCTAATGTTTAATATGAAAATTATGATGGAGACACATTTTTTAAGCAAAACATTGCTTTAATGAGCCTTGAGAAAGCAGGCACTTAAGTAGGAAATAAGCCTCTCCCTAATTAATCTGTAATTCTCAAAAATGCTTTTAAAGCTCGAGATTGAAAAAAAATATATACAATTTTTCATGACTACCAGAGGCAACATAACTCCAGAATAGACTCCATCCCAATGAAATGAATGGAAAAAATCCCAATGGATTCAATGAGAGTAGGATCAAGCCTTATATTCTCTATCTACAATTCAAAAAAGAAAGTTGCATTTAGCACTCAGTTTGCTCAAAATAGGTTATTAGAAGCCCAGAGAAAAGGTGAGTATTTGTTAATCCTGTGGCAAACAGTAAAATGCTGAGAGTTGGTTAACCATGTTAGTCTGAGGTCAGGTAAAAGACTGGGTAGATTTGAAATTTACAGACTAACTAAGACTAAGTACAGACATTCAGAAAGCCCCTGGCAGAAAGCATCCAAACTATCGCACTTTATTTAAAGTGTTGTAAATTAGAGCATGTTCCAACCAAACATATGTATGATGTTCAGTGGGGGAGGGGGCTTGGTGCCTGCCTGCACAGGCCATGACCAGGAGGCAGGGGGTAATCCGCATACCTACCAGGGGGTACTCCAAATACCTACTCTGCATACCTACCAGGCAGCTTCTGGAGCACCCCCAACCTCACCCATCCACCAGCTGGGGACTGTCAGCAGTGGCTGGGGGGGAGAGAGGGGAAAGGAGCCCCTGCCTTATGTGGACCTGGTCTGCCCCTGCAGAAGGGAGGCGTACACCCAATGGAAGGGAGAGGCCATCACCAGGGACAACTATAGCTCGGTTGCTCAGGGCTGCAGGGGGGCGTTCAGGAAGGTAAAGGCAGAGATGGAACTGGGACTAGCTACCCAGATTAAGGACAACAAGAAGTCCTTTTTTAAATACATAGGGGGCAAAAAGAAGGCACTCAGTAACATGGGGCCTCTGCAAGACATGCTAGGAAATCTGGTTGTCGCACCAGACGACAAGGCTAACCTATTTAACGATTTCTTTACCTCCATTTTCCTCAACAGGGACCAGATCAACCCGTCTGCTGGGACCTCCTGAGGCCCCAGGGGAGGCGCACCCAGGCCTAGGGTCAGTAAGGATCTAGTCAGTGAACTTCTGGAGGGACTGGACGTATTTAAATCAGCTGGTCCTGATGACATCCACCCCAGAGTGTTGAGGGCATTAGCAGAGATCATTGCGGGACCCCTGGCACGGCTTTACGAGCACTCGTGGTGCTCTGGTGTGGTGCCAGAGGACTGGAAAAGGGCCAATGTGGTTCCCATCTTCAAAAAAGGGAGGAAGGAGGACCCAGGGAACTATCGGCCAGTTAGTCTTACCTTGATCCTGGGTAAGCTTTTTGAGAGAATTATCCTGGCGCATGTCCACGAGGGACCAGCAGGGGAGATTATGCTTAGGGGCAACCAACACAGGTTCACTAGAGGCAGGTCCTGTCAGACCAACCTGGTGGCCTTCTATGACCAGGTCACAAAATCCTTAGACCAGGTCACAAAATCCTTAGACGCAGGTGTCGCAGTAGACATAGTCTTTCTGGACTTCAGGAAGGCCTTCGACACTGTCTCTCACCCCATTCTCAT
>NW_005842446.1:658691-673800 GCF_000455745.1 Alligator sinensis
CACACCTTGTCATACATCCACAGATGCATCTCAAGCAGGTCCAATGAGGTGATCCTCATTCTCTATGCGACACTGGTCAGGCCGCAGTTGGAGTACTGCATCCAGTTCTGGGCGCCGCACTTCAGGAGGGATGTGGACAGCATTGAGAGGGTCCAGAGGAGGGCCACCTGCATGATCAGAGAGCAGCAGGACAGGACCTACGAGGAGAGGCTAAGGGACCTAAACCTGTTCGGCCTCCACAAGAGAAGGCTGAGGGGGGATCTAGTGGCCCATTACAAACTAGTCAGGGGGACCAGCAGGCATTCGGGGAGTCCCTGTTCCCCCAAGCACTACCAGGAGTGACTAGAAATAATGGTCACAAGCTGGCAGAGGGTAGGTTTAGACTAGACATCAGGAGGTGCTACTTCACAGTCAGGGCTGCTAGGATCTGGAACCAACTTCCAAGAGAAGTGGTGCTGGCTCCTACCCTGGGGTCTTTAAGAGGAGGCTAGATGAACACCTTGCTGGGGTTGTTTGACCCCAGTGCTCTTTCCTGCCATGGCAGGGGGTCAGACTTGATGATCTGTCAAGGTCCCTTCCTACCCTACAAACTATGAAACTATGAAGCCCAGCCTGCAAGCTGTGGGGGTGCTTGTAATGGGTGGGCTCCCTTCCCCTAGCTGCAGCCAGAAGCAGCAGATTGCATTCTCTGCACCACTTTTCCTGTGCCGGGAACTCTGTTGGGGCATGGAAAAGGAGCCCCCATGCTTGGTAGCCCCTTCCCCACCCAGCTTCCTATCTTGGGTCTTGATGGGGGCAAGATATGCCACAGGGGTGCTCCTTTTCCACACAACCCTCCTCAGAGTTTATGGCAAGGCAAAAAGCAGTGCAGGGAACTTACGCTGCTGCTGGTGGTTGCAGCTGGGGGAAAGGAGCCTTCCTCCTGAGGGGAGGGGAAACCAGCCCCCAGCAAGACCCAAGCTGGGAAGTTTGGGGAGGCGGAGGGGGGCCTGGCAAGAGTCTTCTTTCCCCCAGCTTCAGCCAGCAGTACAAGTTCCCTGTGCTGCTTTTTGCTGCACTGGGAACTCTGATGGGGGTTGGAAAAGGAGCACTGCTGTCACATAAACCCCACCCAGCCCTTCCCCTGAGCCCCAAGCTAGCAAGCTGTGGGGGGGGGGCCCTTGCAGCAGGGGGGCTCCCTTCTCCCCTCTACCTCCCAGCTGCTGCTGACAGTTGCCAGCTGGTTGCAGAGGGCAGAGCTGGGGAGAAACCCCTCGTACCATGGGGTCAGGCTGGGTGTGGGGATAGACACCCTCTTTACCCTCCTGCCAGGCTGCACATGGGGTGGGATCAGAGGCAGTCATTGACTCAGGTCAGTGACAGCCAAGGGGGCAGGGCTATCTCGGCCACTCTGGCAGAACAATGAGCTCTGGCCAAGGTTAGAGCAGCCCTGTGCAATGCTACCTGGGATGGCAGTCATCATGCTGTAAGTTAACTCTCAATTGGATCTGGCACAGATTTTCAGTAAAGCACTCTAACTGAAAGCTCTTTAGGTTAGTACACATTCATCCAGAGTTAATTTAGAGGGGAATCTGCCATTTTTAATGCACTTTATATGCTGCAAACATCTGTTCTGTTACAGCCATAAAGCACCTTCTGCATGCTTAAAGCACATTAAGTGCAATATCTGTACCTAGTCTAAATCAGAGTTTTCACAAGCCTGAGCTCATTTCATCAGATGCTTTCAGTAAAATGCTGGCCATAGTTCTGACCTGAAGAGGTGAAGGAAAAATGTGTTTTGCCAAGATACAGGTTGCTGTTAGGAACAAGGTTTTGTGTCAGGTTTATTATTCTGAGTCAGTATTAGAGCTGGCTTCATACTAGCAGAATTTGTCAATAAATCCAGTGAATAGTATTCAATCAGCTCCAGTAAACACCAACAAAAGCACCCTGGAAAATGAACAACTCATCATCATAATGCTCTTTAACAGAAAAGAATGTGATTTATGTACATTGTTCACAGAAAGCTAGCTTGGCCCCATACAGACAAAATCTTTCAGGCTTATTTTGGAATTAGAGAAGAAAAACAATAACAAAAACAACGTCTCTTGCATTTAAGTAATCTAAATCCCATATTATATCCAATATCACCGGTATCATGAGGCTGTGATGTCAGAAGTCAGAACTAAATTATGTTGGAAGATATTTACACAAATAAATATATATGAAATTGAAAATTACATATTTTGCATATTCTCATATTCTTCTTCATCTGGACAATTTGCATGCAAATAGCAGTTCTTTAAGTGTATTTTAATTGCTACTCTACCTGGAAAAAAATGGAGAGAATTTTAAAGATATATTTATTATTGTGAAAGGAAGAACATGTTAATATGCACCAAATAATTACTTAATTTGCATAGTGATTAGACTTATTTGCAATAAAATCCTCTCATAAATATAGAGAAGGAACACTAAACATTGGAAAGCCTGACAAGCAGAACAACAGAAAATGTCATAAAGAAAAGGTGCATTTTCAGGTGAAAGACTTTTAGTGCATTACTTTTAAATATATCTTTTCTATTAATAAGGTAATAAGTCTAAAATATTCAATGTATGCCGCGTTTATTAGGCAAACTGAAACTGTGGATAGTAAAAAAGCCCTCAGAAATATCTGAACTTGGTGAACTCCTCGGGGGTTTTAGTTTTCTGCAAGTACATCATTTAAAATAGCCTCTGAACCAATTCTTTAATTTGTCAAAAATAAATATCATTTCCTGCATGTGACCTTGAATGTTAAGTTTTTGCCCAAAGGGAATACCAGTAGTTACAACCTGGAAATAGGGACATAATGGAAACACTGACAAATCTTACTATTCGCAATACAAGTTGTCTTTTTTTTTTTTTTGAGAAATAAATATCCAGTGCTGGCTGAAATTCTTGTATTACAAGCCAAATGCCAGAACATTTGGAAACTCTGTAACTTAAAAAGCACAGGTCTCATTCCACCTACAGTGAGGCTGCTGCAGACTCCTGTGGCTATGTAATGGGGGCAGGGGGCAGTTTTAACATTCACTTAAATTGTATAAATACTCATTCCACCCATTTTGTACTCCTGAAGCAATTTATGCTAGCAAAATTAGAATTAACAGTAGCGCTACTAGGGCAGGGCACGAAGGGCACCTGCCCTGGATACTGGCTATAAGGGGGTGCCACCCTCCCTTCCCATAAAAGGATGAGTCTGCTGTGGCTGGGGAAGCTCTAAGCTTTTCTTGCCTGGCCATAGGAGTTGGGCAGGGCAGCATCACGTGAATCTAGATACCTGGGAGAGACAGAGGCTGAGTGGAGTGGGCAAAACGGTGCTCCCCTCTTCACACTAGGAGACTTTACAGCAGCAGTAGGAAATCCTGCGCTGCCTCTGCCTGGATACAGGAGCTGGGTATGGCAACACAGCACCAATCAATGTATCTGGCAGCAGGGGGTCAGTAGAATGGTCCTCCTCTCTCACTACCACCTTGCATGCTCAGTGCCACTGAAAATTAGGTCCCATATTTGTAGAAATGTGAATGAAACCCAAGGGCTCCATATCCCTGGTTATGGAATAATATATTGTTGCAGCAGGGCAACTTTATGAAGCACAGTGTGAGACCAGCACCTCTTCTCTGGAAACCTGGAAACAGTTTGCTGCATTAGCCCTTTAACATTGGCTGGGCCATAGGGTGGGGGGGACAGAACAATGACTTCTTCCACTTCACTCTACCACTCATCACTTCCTTTCACACAGTCCCTGTTCTTCCTTTTTCTGTAGAAATATATCCTCAATCCAATCAGGACCTACACGCAGCAAAATCACTTTCACAGACATGTATGTACATTTTTGAAGGGCACGTTTTTGCCATATATAATTGAGGTATATTTTCCTGAAACAGCAAAGGAGCAAGTGTGAAGGAAGTCATCTTTCGCATTCCTTCAAATAGAATTCTACAGCTGAAATAGGCTCTCACCTTTGTGAAGAAATTCAAATAATTTTCCTTCCTTACTGTAAGTTTTAGTCAAAGGCTCATATACATATTTTGGATTGAGTAGTCAACACCAGTGTCTATAAGGCACGGCCATAGAGCTGTGTTCTGCTATTAAAATGCATTAAAACATGGATGGATGCCTCTATGTCACAAAACAGTTCCTGCATATGACTATACATCTGACTATGCCCCTTTACAATTGCCTTGGTCTTTCTTGATTTCTTTTTTACATTTAAAAACAAACTATTGTAAGTGTCCTCAGTTCCCTCCACTTTTTATAGTAATTCTTCCTATGCTATGTTGCATGATTCAGCAGTGGCTGAAATGTCATCATGCTTTGGGTTGCAACTGAGTGATGCTGAAGATGAGAAATATTTGGCAAATTCTCTTTGGTCAGATTTTGTTTTTTCAAAATTCAACCACAAATTAGAGATGGTTATAATTAATTTTAACAAATTATCTTAAATTTGCCAGTGCTGGTGATGGATAAAGTCTGTTCAACATCTGTTGGGCAAATGCCTGACACCACAAATTCTTATATTCTACTCCATATTTGCCATTGACTCAAATTTCAGTTTCCTTATATTTGAAGCCATGTCTGATAATACTGTCCCACTCAGAGCCAACCCTAGGGGGGGTGCAGAGCCCAGGGCAAATCAGTCTGTGCGGGGCCCCCTTAACACTGCATGGGGTTGTGGTACCCTAACAAAGGGGTGGGGGGTCTCTGTGCTTCTTCCACGATGCGGGGCTGAGCCACCAGCTCCAGGTGGGCCCCGCAGGAGGGACTGCAGCCACTCCACCCAGCTCTGTAGGGCCCCCCAAAGCGTGGGGCCTGGGGTGGTCACCCCGATTCACCATACCCTAGGGACAGGTCTGGTCCCACTTGAGGGATTCTAGAGGCATCTGAATACAAATACTTTGGGAAGTAGGCTCAACAGATTCTGAAGACTGTATTTATTGTCTAAGACAGATATTCCACTTGCTGATTATCATAACTTAGACTCTGAAATTATATACATGGACAGGACCTCAAGCTCAGCAGTCATGACAGAAAATGCTTCTAATAGAGACAAAACTTTCACAAGCAAACAACTATTGCCTATAGTAATTATTTCAAAACTGCTAGATAAATATTCTAAGATCTGGTATATGAAGTTCTGCCAGTTTAGCAATGTCAGCTGGGATTTTGAAGAGCTCACACTCTCTGGCTGATGCTGCTTTGTTGGCAAACCTCCCTGCTTTAATGAAGTCATCCAAGCAGTTGAAAGCTTCTGCCGGTTTAACTTCTGTCAGCCTGGGAGGAGGGATAGCTAAGCCGGCAGAAAACCCCCTTCTGCTGCCATATGTCTCATCTCTACTCTGAAACTTTTTCAGTATAGCTACATTGGCAGCAACCCCATAACATAGGTAAACCTTCACTTGTTTGACCAAAAAAAAGTCCATCGTAAGCAGAAAGTACTCTTATCTGTGATAACAACAGGGCAGTTTGCTTTTCCTCCCTAATACTTTTAGTCATCAGACCTGTCATTCTTTAGAAGATTCTGCTCTAAACTGGTTTTATAGCCATAGGGATTCCTGCCAAAACAGAAAAATGCAGTTCAGCACTTTTTGAAGAAATGTTCAGAAACTGTTATGGAAAAGAAAAAAAAAACAACAAAAAAACAAAAAACACCAAAATGGGAACCAGCTGTAGCCAAGCATATACAGCAGTATGTACAATTTTCCATGGCCTTAAGCAAGAATTCTATGCAATGACATTTGGTAAGGCATCAGAGTAACCAAAAAGTATTAAAACATGGATAATTAGGGACTTATTGTGAAGGCTTATTAGATGGACATAAAATTAACAAAGCTTGGTAATGTTTTCATTTTATTGTTATTATTACAAAAGGAAGATATAGCTGTTGTCAGAAATTTTGCTTTCCATGAATGTTACCCACTATGGTCAGTCACACAGTTACTTGACTCTAGTTATAGCTACAACTAGAGTTGCATCCCTTTTCTGCCTGATGCAGTTTAAAATACTGCACTGGGTATTCAGTCAGGCCCATTGCCCATGAAGCAGTCAAGGGGTCAAAAAAGGAATAAAAAAATTAACAAGAATATTTCTAATTTAGAAGTTAGAAGCAACAAATGATAATAAAAATGCAAGCCCTTTTATAAAAGAATAATGTTTACATGAGACTCAACAACTGGCTTCTTTCCTAACTGTACTTGGTTTAAAAGAAGCATGTTTGCATGGTGTATCACAGAACAAATACACAGCTGGGAAACTGATGTTAAGATTTTAGTTAGATAAATGTCAAGAAATTGAGTGTTTAGACTCCTGCAACAATTTTAATCTTTACTGTTTGTTTATACAAACATACAAATATTTTCATGACTTGAAAGTAGTGAGCAACACAAAATACCAAGTAAATAGATACAATGAAAGAATTACACTTCTTGTGACAGCTGAGCTGAGAAGCTTTTTAGACTCCATGGCCACGTCTTACATGAGACGCTGACTGTGCAGTAGCTCATTTCTACTGCGCAGTAGTGTCATGTGGCATGAAGCGTGACACAATGATACTGCACAGTAATAACAGGTTACTTCTCAGTCAGTGTCACCTAAAAGCCATTCAGGCACACTACAGTGCAGTAGCTCTAGTACTCACAAGTACTAAATGACTGAGCAGTAACAACTGCACAGCGAGTGTCTCATGTAGATGTGACCCACATCTATTAGATAAATAGAGAGTGATAGCTTGCTGAAAAGCTGAGCCGACTATGGGCATAGACAGTGAGATGCTTTCTCAGTTAGACTGAAACAAAATAGGTGCATAGTTTATATAGTATTTTGCGAGTCATGGAGTGCAGCAGAGGGGGGAAAAAATCTCTATTTCTTATCATTATAAGCAAATTCTTGCTTAAATGTGATGTCTAGTCAGACTATTGCCTCTTTATTGGAACTGCCAGTAAAAGTAACAATTAATGCTTTATGGGATATGGACACCTTCTTATTAGATAATGAGTTCATTTAACATAAGTCACTAAAAAGCTGTCGAATAGTAACAACTTTTTGTCACTACCTATGGATCTGAACTAACTTAAAACCTCTGCATCTCCTTATCAGATCCAGTCGCTTTGAACATCTGTTTCAGATATAAGCATGTCAAGCTTACCCTTTGCTGATTGCATTATGGGGCAATAATGACTGCATAAATTTCTACCACAAAGTAGCTGCTCTCACCAGTGGATAGGAACTTATGGAACTCATAGCAAAAGTATTTTTGACTATCCTTTCTGTTGCCAATTCTCATGGCTTGGGAATAATCAGATTCCTCCAAAACTATGGAGAAAAATCCTCTTCTTAGTCCCCACATTGCAATCTCTGAACAGGGATACAGGCAAAGAAGATTTCAGATGTGAACAAAGAGTGGAATAAATTTCTCAATGGCCACACTAAATATGTTGCTTGAAAAGAAATAGGGTGGAGAGATGTAATGTGCATATCTATTATTGAAGAAAAAGCTATTTGAGTCTATTATAATGAAGAAACGAATGAAGAACAGTCCATCTGCGTACAAATATGACCCCTGCAATGCTGCCAACAGCAGAGTGATCTGCCAAATGCATACCATCTGCACAAGTGAAAGCTCTTCTTTGGGCAGATTTAGCTCTCACACAATTTCCCTAAGATTTTAAAGGGACACAGAAACAGGGGGTCCTCTTTAACCATGACAAGGACTACAGTTACATTTCCCTTAGAGGATCCTAGAGTTCTTCTGTAGACAAAGACCTTGGGAAGAGCAGAAAGAAATGTTGGGAATAAGGAAGCATTCCTGGAGAATAGCTATTTGGGGAGGAAAGGGAGAGGAAGGGGGGCAAGCTACTTTATCTTTAAGGACAAAGGACCAACAGCCTTGTATAGTTGGATGGGTGTTCCCATGAACCTGAATAGTGCTAATTTCCTTCTAATAAGGAGACACATGGGATAAGAACTGTTGCCTGCCAACCTGATCCAACTTAACCAGCCTGAATAGCACGGAGTTATGAGAATAGCACATGAGCCAGGGTAGAAAACCTGATTTAAAGTTGCAACTGAACTGAATCAGTCCCATTTTAAGGAGTCTTCAGGGACAAAGCTGTGAAATTTAGGACTGGTGGGTCACTTTATGGGAACTATTTTGAGTCATCCCAAGGATATCCAGGAGGAAGACTATAGGACTCCTGAAAAAGTGCTAAAAAATTGCATTGTGAAAGAGGATGAAATAAAAACCTACAAATGGAGGGTCTTATTTAAGTGTTTCTGCCTGCAACAGACCTTTAAAATAATTACAGAGCAAAGGGCAGGAAGCCTCTCGCCATAGGGAGGTATGAGATGGTATCTGCTCAAAGATGCCAGGAACTTGAAATCTAGTCACCTCTGAAACCAAAAGGGAGTTACAAATAGTTGCAGTAGTTATTGTACCTGCTTGAATCCCCATGTGAATTTATCTGATTTTGCAATTGCATTTTCCTTGTTTTTCAGATGTCTCTCATCCTCGGTGCTTTGCAAAAGACTAACACAAGAAAGGAGGAACTAATTGACAACATCAGAGACCAGAAATTTCAACATGCCATCAAATGAACAAAATCAAGTGAAAAAAGAGAAGCATATTTCCTCCCTCAAATCTTCTTTCAGCGATAGCCTTTTTAGGTGTTACTTGTAACAACCACAGATAAAAGAAAATCAGAAGGAAGTACATTGTTGGTTCCTTAAAAGTTTACAAAGATGAAGCTTTCTTTATATAGAGGTTAGGTAGTTCCCATCATTTGATGATGTGAATACAATCTGCTATGCATTTAGCCTCATGATACCCATCTGATGCCAGGGTAACTCTATGCTACCTTTCCTGAAGAATACAGATTATAAGACACTATTTTACTAAACCATCTACAGGACCCATTTAAGGTCAGGAATCTATTGCCCAAAGAGTTTACAGATAAAGCCCTAGTTCCAGAAAAGGATTTAGAGAATGTGCGTACCACCACCGCAGAGGAAATAAGTTCCACCTCATCATTCTTGCTAAGTGTATGAACAAAAATTGTGAAGTGTATGAACAAAAATTAGGTCATGTTCACAGAAACCTTTGTACTGGGCCTTGGTTTGCCACTGAGGACAAAAGCTGTTCCTGTTTGCACCTGTTCAGCAGCAACCGTGTTGTGAGAAAGAAAGAGAGCCTCAGTATACACACAGGGTTCTGCTGCGTGACTAATTTGTGGGCTTAGTTGCATGCTAAATGGGAGCAAGTGAGTGGATCTTATTTCTCATTGGTGGTGCTGGGCTCAACAAGAAGGCAAGATATATATACCCTTCCTTGTGACAACAGAGCACTACAGTGCCTAACTTTCAGGAGCTTGGTCCCCAGAGTCAGGAGCTGAGGTTCTCTCTATAACACATGGGCAAAGTGGATGTGCCTCAGAATGGGATCCATGAAAAACAGAGGGCTTTAAATCACACCTGTCACTGAGGATCACATGAACCTTAATGCTACTGGAAGACGTTTCTATTTGGGATTCAAAACCTGAAACCCCTCTTCTAAATGTAGGGCCCTACAATCCTTTCTTTCCAAACCAAAGGAGCAAATCCAAACCAAAGGAGTCTTCCACTCCCCACTCCCCCACCCTTTTACACCATAGTTGCAAAGGAGGTTTTGGGGGTAGGGTGGCGAAGGGGGGAAGTAGATCACTTTTAGCATTCACCCAGATTGTGAAAGATGGGCTTTAGGTCCCTTCTCCATTGAAGGAGGTTCAGATCCACATCTCTCACCTCCCGGAACAGTGTCCTAACTACAATATTATAGGCTCTTCTGGAGTGAAAGTACTTTTCACTCCTCTTGCTGAAGCTGTTCCACAGTGTGCAAAGCATTCATGGTTCATTGATCCAATAGAAGCCTGACAGAGAATAAAATATAGAAACAGGGCCTGGGAATAGGGGTAGACACTCAGGACCTTTTTCTTCCTCCCCCTCGCCCATCCTCTGGGTAAGTGCCTTGACCACTAAATTAGAGTCATGTTTATTCTGATCATGGTACAAAAGAACAGATTTTTTCATTTACTTTGATTGATGGGAGGGACAATGGTGGTAGTAGCCTGTCCCTACCTGAACATCCTATTTTCTTCAAAGAATGACACCATTCAAACATATTTTTTTTTAATGATATATAAACTTTAAAGGTTAATTGATACATGCTGTCAACAGACCAGTTTCCAAGGTGATGATGACAGCTCTTTCAATCAGCAACATTAAAACCAGGTTTTTAAGGAAAATAAATATGTATAACTATAGGTATTACTGGATGCCTTATGTTTAAAATGAATTTCCTCTTCCAAGAAATGTTTCAAATGTTGACAACCGGACTGTATCATAAAACCAATCAACACACAAACATTTCAGTCTGAAATGGAATGCAGAATCTGCTTAATTTGAATGACACTTTGAAACACAGTCATTGGGAGAAAAGGTGGTCTCATAATTATTGCTTAAAAATAAGGATTTGGAAGATTTGAGTTCTTGGCATTAGGAGACACTAACCAAGTCTTCTTGGTTTGTGCTGTATCTTAGTTTCCCATTAGTAAAGATATAGTTAGTTCAGGAAGGTACTTTGAATTCCTCAGATGCAAAATATTTGCAAAATTCCAATACTAATTCACTATCTAAGACCAGGAGAACAAACCTGGGAGAATTTTTCAAAATTGTGTAAATGTGTGTACAGAGCCTAAGGGCCTTGTTACGTGATAATTGTAGATGACTCCTGGAGCTCTTAATCCCTGGATTGTGCACATGTTAAAACCTGAAACTAATTTTAAGCATCCTTTAGACAGCTTAAAATTACACCACTCCAACCTATGTTTCTCTCTCTTCCACATTACCCAGCTCATGTTACACTAACATGTAGCTACTCTAGTCTACACGTTAGGGTAGACATGCCACCCCCCTCTTCCGCTGATGGCTGGATCCAGCCCACTACCCCTTCCCCCACCCTCCTCAGCACCCCAGATCCCCACTCACTGCCTGTACCCTCCCATTCTCCACTTACTTTTGGCTGCCCATGCTGTCTGTCATGGGGAAACAGGCAGGAAAGAGTTAACCTACCTGCCCAGCAACTTCCACTGCTGCCAATGCTGCTGGTCTCTGGGCTGGGCTTAACCTGGAGAAGAGCAGCAGCTCAGCAGCAACAGGGGTTGGGCAGGCATGGAGCCCAAGACAGGGGGGAAGCCCAGAATGGGAGCGGGGTGGGATTCTTACCTTTCAGTCCTCCAGGTGCCTACTGGGCTCAACATGTAACTGCTCCAAACTCAAGCTAGCACCAATGCTGATCTACATGTAGGGGTGGTGCCAGCCTCTTCCTGGGTGGGTGGGGGGCTGAGGTGGACTGGAGGAAGAATTGGGGGGGTTGCGCTATAAAAAGGTAGGACATGGAGCTCCACAGGCCAGGCCAGGAGTGCCATGCCTCTGTGAGCTGTGGGTTGTGGGCTGTGGGCAGGAGCAGAGTGGGTGGTGGCTGGGAAGGGTGAAGCTAAGGCAAATGTTGAGGTGACTATAGCCCCTCCAAAGCCTCCCCTAGTGCTGCCCCTGTCAATATGTGAGACAGCATAATGTATAACAAAGCCTTACATCACATTAAGAATAAGAGCGAGAGAGAGCTGTGTTAAGTAGCATAGATTAGAACATGAAGAAATCTGTCTTCAAAGAAGACCCAACTTTTCCATCTTTTAGAGGCTCTCATATATGACAGTTGTCCATATTTTCAGAAGTAAATATTTTTAAGGTGCTACACCAAAAATATAAATTAGTGATCAAGTTAAATGGAAATTAGGAGACTATGGTCATGTTTTGTACCTGAACTGAGTCACTCCTATGCCTTGATTTTTCCCCCTCTATAATAAAGATAATGATTTAAACATTCATGTGAAAATTCTTTAGCTAAAAAGTGCTGTATATGTACAAAGTATATTACTGGCATGGATACATGGTATCTGTTTTAAACATAACAAAAGTGGTAGTGTTTGGTTTGTGTAAATTTGCCAGCCTATTTATCAATTTTTTTTTTCCTGCTAATGTAACTTTTAAATTAAGCAAGCATAAGTGGTGTTTTCATTGTGGAGTAATAATTAGCTGTAGCTAGTAATATTCCCATTTTGTTTAACTCCTTGATGTACTTTTGCCCTGTTGCTGTAGGGCGACAGATTTACAGCTAAGTTAGCTAGTAGGACAACACATTCCTCTTGAGCTTCCATATTCATTAGACTCCTAATGCAAGTAAAAACAAAGGGTCAGAAAATGATGGTCTTTGTGAAGCAGAAAAAACCCAAGTACTTCAAGTTCTCTGGGTAATTTGCACACGGGGGTATTCAAGGGACAGTTCAACCATGCTAGTTTATAAACTGCCAGAGGACAGTGCTTTCCAGATAGCTGAAGGTCTTTCTTGAAGGGCAGCTGATTAGGTTCATCTGAACAAGATAGCGATCCTATGTGACCAGCAGAGCTATTATTCTTACTGCCAAATTAATAACAACTTCTTACCTCTGCTCATATCTCTTCTCTTATTTCAATGAGGGATTGTACAAAACTTACCTTCCTAGAAGTCCTGAATCTATATGTCTAATTGCAATCTCAAGACTGCACATGAAGGGAACCAAATCTCATTCAGAGTCTTAGTGGCTTTGCTCTTTCTGCCATCGTACAAGACTAATTGGTTCAGGTTCATAAACCAATAAACAATTTAAAATTTTACTATCTGATCGGACTTTAAATAACTATAGCTAGCAATATTTAAAATGTGTCAGCCTGAAAACCTGAAGCAGAAAGGAAGGCAGGATTGATAACCGCTGGCCTCAGGTGTCAGCAATAACTCCCACTAGGCCTTCTTCCCAACTTCGCATGACTGAATGATTAATTTTAGGTCATTTGATCTTTATGCAGAAAAATAGAAACCCGCCCCCCGCCCCCAATGCTTACAAATATTCTGAAGAGTGTTGTACTACAGTAGATAGCCTTACAAAATTAAAAAGATTAATTGACCTATGGGAAAGAGATGGATTACAATTGATTACCATGTACACGTATTTGAGATGATAGATGAGCAAAGCCTGAACATTGATCTTTGCAAATTAGCCTGACTTTGGTCACTTATGATTTGTCTTTGGTACTTCTACTCTTAGTGGTTATCTATACACAAATGTACACATTCCCCTGAGTCCCGTGGTCAGAGACCATTATTTTATCTATAGGCTAACCCTGGAGCCATTCTAGAGAAAGATACAGTATCATTCATCTCTAGCTTGAATTTTTATTTGGACGTGTCTACACATGAAATTAATATGAAGTAGCTTATTGTACCTTTTGAATGTGTACCCTGGACTGCAGCACATTGAGCCAGGGTGTAGCAGCCCCAACTGGCAGGGGGCCTTGGAGGTCAGCCTGCCAGCCTGGGGCTGCTCTCCCAGTGAAACATGCTGCAGAGGGGCTAGCTGGAACATGAGGGTACTCCAGTGTGGGGCTCATTTTGAGCTCAAAACTGCAAAATTGAAATTAAACCAAGGGCTTAGAAACAGCCTCAAAATGAAATGTGGCCAGTCGAAATGTTTTGAAAGTTTCAAAATGTTTCAAGTTTTGAAAGGGGAAAAGCAACCAGCAGCCAGGAGCCAGGTGGTGGGAGACAGTGGAGAACCAGAGCTACACTCCCAGAGGCTCCACAGCCTCATGTGGCTCAGTCGGGCCAGGAGTGCAGGCCTGGCTCTCCCTGCCTCCCATGGCCAGGCTGTGGGAAGTCAATCACAGCGCAGAGTAAGGGAACTGAACCCAGGCTCGGTTCCCCTCCCCAGTGCTGTGATCGGGCTGGGAAAGGGAATTGAGCCCGATCACACATTTCCCCTCCCCAGCACTGCGATCAATTGGGCTAGGGAAGGGAAGTGAGTCCAATTGCACAGCCCCCACAGCCCTCCCAGGGTTGCGGGCCCCCAATGTGCCTGCTGGATGAGAGAAGCTGGGTGCTGCTGCCTGGAACTGGTGGCATGCTGGCACTGGTCTCAGGCAGCAGCACCCAGCTTCCCTTCCTCATCTAGCAGGCAGATTGGGGGTCTGCAACCATGGGAGGACTGGCAAAGCCCCCGCAGCCCTCCTGCAGTTACAGGCCCCCAATCTGCCTGCCTGATGAGAGGCTGTTTCAAGCTTCTCCATTATAGCCTATGGGCAAAACATCGAAACAGCATCAAAACAGCATCACTGTTTTGATTAAATGAAATGGAACAGTGGTTTTGAATCAAAACGAAACATGAAATGAAATGCTGTTCCGTTGAAACCTCAAAATGCAAGTCGAAACAGAACGGTGCCACTTCGCACAGCCCTATTATACAAGTACTTTAACAGTAAAGACATTACTCTTGATTTATATCTGTGGAAGAAAGATCTGAAGATAACCCTTAGAACAGGGGTGGGCAAAATATGGCCCACGGGCTGGATCCAGCCCACCAGGGCATTCTATCTGGTCTTCAGGGCACCTACGAAGTTCAGAAAATTAATATTTATCTGCTCCAGGCTCCCTGTCAAAGATGACAGGAGCCAGGGCAGTAGGGCCCAGGGGAAGCTGGCAGGAGTCAGGAGAAAGGCCAGCCCAGCTCAGCCCAGCCCCCCCTCCCGGCCTCCTTCCTCCCCCACCCAGAAGTGTCTGCCTATGGCAGCTTTCCCTGCACAGAGCTGCTCCAGCATGAGGTGGCCCCTGGCTGCATCATTGGACTGCAGGAGCAGGGACACGCTGGTACCCCAGGGCCAGGAGACGGGGGTGTGTGCACCCACATGCACACAATGAGGGAGGGAGAGAGAGAGAGAGAACAATGAGGCAAGCACAGTATGTGTGTGTAGTGAGGCAAGCACACAGTGTGTGCGTGTGTGTGTGTGTGTGTGTGTGTGTGTAGTGAGGCAAGCACAATGTGAATGTGTGTGGTTGTAGGTTGAGTCCCACAAGCACCCCCCACCATACACATGCACCCGTAACCCTTCACACTGCCATGCACATAGGCCCCCATCACCTACATCCCCTCACACAGTCCAGCCACCCTCCCCCCACACAGTCCCCCACAAA
>NW_005842446.1:673852-681309 GCF_000455745.1 Alligator sinensis
CCTCCCCACAGTTTACAAGAGTAAGACTTCATTTTAATCTATTGTGTGTTCACCTCTATGTGCACTACACAAACACATGTAAATCAGGACAAAAAGATTTTTTGAAATCAAATTAATGAATGTTGTAGACGCCTGATTTTTAGCATATAATTTGGTAATTTTCTGGTTCTGAGATGGCAAAACCTCTTGCTGAAAGGAGTACTTGTGGGGGCAAGGGCAGGGACTTCTGGCGGCAAAGGTCAGGGGTTAGGGGATGGAACTTCCGGTCCCAAGATGGCAACCAGGGGGTGAGGCACCTTTCAAGGGGTGGGGCTATCCATGCAGCCATCAACAGCTTGCCAAAACTTGGTAAGTAGCCCTCCACCCGAAATAATTGTGCACCCCTGCCTTAGAACATTGACATAAAAATTCTAGCCTTGAGCTTTGATGTTCTTAACAAGGTCATGCTTTTAGTAAATGTTCATTGTTATTTTGTAAAATGTTTCCCCATCATAGTCACTCATTATAAAAGAGGTGGTATTTCTTTAATAACTATAGTTTATTTTGGCACTTCAAGTTCTAACTATGGCCTTGTACTCCCCCAGAAGAAACCACAACCATACAGATGTTCAGACTTTCTCCCAGAGTAAAAATTGCTGTTCCAAGAGAAAAAATACCTGGGAACAACCAGGGTTAAATCACTCCCAATAGAGGGTTTTCTGGGAGAAAAAATATCTGTACATGCTGTAAGTTAAACTTTGTCATTTATGTCACACAATTAACAAATTGTAAAAACAGAAAAAAAAAACCCCAAAATTTAATTGACATGACAGATGCTGTCTCTTTTTGTGCAGCAGATCTTTGTCTCACCCTCTATTTTGTCTCTTAAAATCCTATTCCTCAAAAGGTATTTAGGTGCCTAATTCACACTGATATCAATCCACATTTAATTCCATGAGAATTATGCTTTGAAACAATTTGAGAACGAGCCCTTTGGGCATTAGCTAGCCATAATGGGGATCAGCCTTCTGTTTAGGTTTCTGGTCTTCTGTATATTTATTTACCAGAGTATGAAACAAACCAGCTGTACTTCACAGCTACTGAAAGGTTTTGGCCCTATTGGGCACATCCAGACCAGCATGCACATGCCTCTTGCCCTGTCTCAAACCCCTTTGACATGGGGCAAGAGGCATGTGTGGGAATGAAAAAGTGTTCCCCGTGCTGCAAACTTGCAAGTGGGAAGTGGGGCTGGGTGGGGCAGCCATTGTGGGGGCTACAGCAGCTGGCAGGGGATGGGGCCAAGTGGGACAGCAATTGGGGGTCTGGGTTGAGGCATGTGGGCCTTGCTGGGGAGTGGTAGCTCCTATGGGGGCCTTTTGGCCTTTGTTGGAGGGCCATAACCCCTGTTGGGGGGAGGCATAGTCCCTGTGGGGACCATTTGGCCCTTGTTGGGGAGCTGTAGCCCCTCCAGAGGCCATTCAGTTCCTGTTGGGGAGCCATAGCCCCTGTGTGGCCATAGCTCCCCAACAGCCAGTGCTTTAACATTGTACATATATCAGTAAAACATTGCCCAACTGATTGCTGTCTCTGTCTCACTCTCTCTCTCTGTTTATAGTGGTCTTTTGTTTTAATTGTGGAGGAGCATGGATTTTGGAATATTTTACGTTTGGAATATTTTACAGAGGGACTTTGGGATTTTTTTTAACAGGGATTTTTCAGTTTTCCAATAGGGAACATCAGAATTCCTGCTAGGGAGGCCAGTGGCAGGACCCTGCTTGCTCAGACCTGTCACCTTGGACCCAGCTGGTTGTGGCTGACCTCCTGGACAAACAGGGCCTGGAGGATGTGCTTTGACAGTTCAAAGCAGGCCACCACAACTGGAACATTTTCTGGGTGATAGCTACCCAGATGGCTGGGCAGGAGGCACACATGCCAGTAGTGCTGCACAGCGGCCAACCCTGCAGCCACAGCCCACTGGCAGCTGGCCCGGAGGGGCACAGGCCTCTACTGGCTGTGCAGTCCCCATCCAGGTCTGGCAGGTGTGCAGCAGGTCACAGCCAGGCAGCAGCCATGCTGCCAGACTGCTGCAGTGGGCACAGGGTGCAGGGAACTCTCAGGGCTGCTGCAGCAGTCCAGCTGAGACAAGGGATAGTGTCCTCAGGTACTAATTGTCTGGGCCCCAGAAGCTCCTGAGAGTGAGTAGCCCTGAGCTACTTGCCAGGGCAACTTTTTGTACTGCTGGGGCCAGGACAGGGCAGCTTTTTATACTGCTGGGGACAGCACAGGTGCTGGGCCCGGGCTCTGGCTCCCCCTGGCTGCAGATCCAGGAGGAGCCAGGCAAGGTTATTTTGCCACAAGTGGCACAATTTGCTCCACAACAAACTGCATGTCCGAGCACATGCACTGAGGCAAAAAGCCCCGGATCAAATTTGCACCGCTTCTATTTGAGTTGCTGCAAGCGCATGTGCTTGCATGTGTGGACACGCCCATTAAGTCTATACTGCTGAAGCATGCACTGTGGCACCAGGAATTCAACAAGTGACCTGAAATAGTAGGACTCAGGCCCATCCTGCTTACCTGAGTCCTGATACAAGTCTAGGTATGGCTGCCACAATCAGCCTGTTAGTACACTGTCTCATACCATAGCCCTACACAATTTCCAGTTTCAACCCACTAATGCCCATGGGCACTAATTTCCTATTTATTTATTTTTGGGGTTCTTCTGACCTAGAAACTGCAGTTATCTCATTATCATCTTGACCTCCCAACATGGACGCTGTCTAGAAGTGTTCTCAGCACTGGGAACTGTGCAGCCCAGCCAAGTCCAGTCCATATATGTAAGAAACTCTTCCCATTCTGACTTTCTAAACTGGACTCTCTTCCCCTTCGTGGCTCACAATTTTTATAGCACATGGAATGAGTAGAACAGAAAGGGGTCAGTCCACTGAATTTTAAAAGGATCTTTATCTTGGCTGCTGGATGCAGTTTTACCCCTATATATCTTCTGCGGTGTTCACAAGCCCTATGTCTGGATATTTTACAGCCTGTTTAATGCCCAAGTCCTGGCTGTGTCCTCAGCATACTAATATGGTACAAACAATTAAAAATGACAATGGAAACATCCCTGTAGTGGTGCTCATAGATTCTGCTGAGAATTTTATAATGTTGATATTGGAAATTGGAATTGTTTTGAGGCGACTGGTATGATAGCATATCTCAGCCTCCCACAATATTGTGTAGACATGTTGCTGTAGCCAAGAGAAATAGATAAAAATTCATTTAGAGACAGTATGTTTCAATATGGTGTGCATTTAGGGTGATTTCAAACTGTAGTCAAAAGGGAAACTGTGTTTTTTGTTTGCTGAGCTAGCCATAAATGACTAGTCAGCACATTAATTAGACTTATTACTCAATATATTTTATTGATTTGAGTACCTAACAACTGTTCTATAGTGTTTTGCCTAGGTGTACAGTTTTTAATTTGTAAAATAATACCATACTGTCAAGATTTAATTTTCTACATGTAGTCTCAAGGAGAGGTTTTTGTGTAATGTTGAAAACAGGCACATTAGAATCACAAATTCTAGGTTACTGCAGATTAAAATACACCTCAGTGCACAATATATGAAGCAGCTCCATAGAAAAGAAAAATGGATCTGAGAATGGACATGTCTAACTGAAAGACTGCACTGAGTCTTAACAAGTGGCTGTCTCTCAAAATTTTTGAGAGTCAATTGCTGGGACTCAAAGGTTACAGAATTTCTATTATTATTAAGCTTGGCTTATTTTTTAATAATTTTGATGGCAAAAATCGATGTTTATTTTTAAGCGTTCATTTCTATTTTTATCGATTTAAATTAAATTAACAACATAAAGAACTTCTCCCCTCAGGATGGCCAGAAACCAATGAAAATGTCAAGAAAACACCAAAGCTTGTATCCTTTCTAATTAAAGTCTTTCTCTCCGTGTACCAGTCTTAGAAGTAGGCTGCTGTGCCTCTTGTTATAGGCTCTCTTCAGTTCTCTGCAGCTGACTTGTCCCACTCAGGTGTCAGGAATACCCCACTGCTGCTTCATATACCTTCTTCCATGGCTGCTGCTTCCAGTCCAGCTCAAATACTCTTTGCACCCACCCCACCTTTGGGTTTCAGTTAGGGGTTTAACTTAGCTCCCTCCAGCTAGCTTCCCAGCACCTAGGTGGAAGCAGCTAATTGCTTAACTGACTCGTCATTAAGCCACTCACCGTTTTCCCCTTTAAAGAGACTGGTCTTCTATGCACTGGCCTGTGAATCCCATCTGTTCTTCCTCTCTCTTCTCGATGATAAAACAATGGAAATATTTTTTCATGGTCTGTGAGTGTGAGGTGAAATTGGTATTTATCGACATTTACCAATACAAATCAAATCCTGCCCAGCCTCATTATTATCTATATAGCACAGACATTATGTATCTAAGAACATAATAAATGCCATACTGGGTCAGACCACAAACCCATCTAAATCTAATAACCTGTGTCTCACAGTGGCAGAGAGCAGGATACTAAAGCGAAGAGTTTTTAAACAGTATTTATGCAGAATGTCCATCTCAGTGCATCTCCCCCTGCAACGTCCAGCTTTCATAAGCCTAAATTTGTGGCTGTAACTCTGACTAATGCATTTTATACCTACTGATAGGTATTATACTTTTGTACTTATTTTTTAAAGTTCAAAAGTATCAGGATAAAATTATCAGGATACATGATATCCTGTAGACAATTAAGTACTTAGTGACTGTTCAGTTACCAACTGTTTTATTTTGTTTAGAAACTTACATTTTTGGTGGGTGGAGCCACAGTCAAGGCATATGAATTACCATTCTTTATTTTGCGGACTAGAATATGTGGTTCAGAAGACATTTTTGAAATGATTCTTTATTCCTGATCTTTTTATGGTATTCAAGAAGCGAAATATTCTTTTTAGTGTGCTGGGTATATGGTGGCTGGTTTTTAAGATGAAATGTATTGGTTATCTGAAAGGTAGCTTTAAGGAAAGTTGTATGATTTACATGCTCTGGCAGTCACTCCAAGCTTTTTCATATGTCATAACTACTAAGGCCTCTATTCATTTGCTCTGACAGGTATTTGTTATTCTTACCAACACAACTTCATTGTATAAGGCAAGGAGGAGTTATCTTCAGCCTCTATTACATGTATTGCACATGAATATAAGGCCTTAATTGGGATAGTGGCTTCCGTGCATCTAGTACTAACTAGCCAAATGCACCGGAAGCTATGACTTCTCCTGTATGGCCTCTCATTCAAATATTTTACCACCTAGGTTTTGTCTTGTACTGAAAAAATGCAGCATTTAAGTATAAATGAACAAGGTCCCCTGTGCTGTTACATTATCCATTGCACTTTTTTTTCCTCATCATTTCCAGGTAGTAAGTTATCCTTATTAGTTACTTAGACAGTAACCACACATGAATGGGACCACCTGATTTGCTTCTGGGCACAAATGGTGTATGTCACCATGTTTAATCCATGTTTGAAACCTGGTGGTTTTATAATAATTCAAAATTGGAAATCACAGTTATCATAAATGTTGTTGCAGGCAGATATTTATTAAATACACATTTTTGGTCTTTCAGGTTACCTTAATGTTATCCCTTTTCATGATAACAATGACACAGCTTTCAGTATTCTATCCATGTTTACTGTCATGATTTTCTTCATTGCTGGAGATGTTCAGTTTGAGATGGAAAAACAATTGGTATCAATATTGTGAACCTCCTTTTCAGAAAAAAAGAGTGAACTTTATCATTCATGGAGAGAAAAAAAATCAGCTTTCTAAAAACTGAAATTTTTACTCTTATTTTGAGATTTGTTAAGTAAAAGGGTGGACACATGAGCATTGTTCAATATACCTATTCAGTCCTACAATTTTAATTTTCACTTTTTTAATGTTTTCTTCTCAGCCAGAGGATTTAATTCATTTTCCGTTTTATTACATCTGTAAGTCATCTAGACATGGTCCAGCAATGCTGTGGGGAGGTCCCATCTTCTGTCATGAATAAAACCTTTGGGCAATGAGTGTTCCACAAAAGCTTTTACAAACCTTTGAGGACTGCTTCTCCACCCTTAGTATCACTACTCCCTTCATGTCCTCAAAGACCTGTCAGGTTATAAACAAAATGATGTCTTTGCAATTCTTTCATACTCTGAAACAGGTGAATTTCGATCCTTCATCAGGCTATACTACATACAGGGCGTGTCTGCATGAGATGCTACTGTGCAGTCATTACTGAGCATTAATTTAGTACTTGTATTAGCAAGTAGCATTGGTGAATGTCTTTTAGGTGATGCTACTGTGCAGTAGCCTAATAACACTGTGCAGTAGCGTATCAGCACTGTCCATGCTGTGAGGTGCTACTGCTCAGTCAGCATCTCATGTAGACACACCCACAGTCACTCAAATACCTCTTTAAATATCTAGGGAAAAAACTGAAACTTGCAAATCTTTGCTGGCATCATTTCTGAAATGGAGGATTGCAACAGGTAAAGGAAGTGAGTACTCCCAAAAGCATGGTCTATGAACTGCTTATACAGTTTCTTCCTTGGGCAGTAAGGACTTCTCTCTGCTACAATAATCTCATTATATGAAGTATAGATGTTTAGTAGGGCTGTGCGAAATTTTGCCAGCTTTTTCACTTTGATGCTGTTTTGACCTTGAAACAGCAAAGTTGAAATGAAACAAAGGGCTTTGAAACAGCCTCAAAATAAAACAAGGGCAAACGAAACATTTCGAAAGTTTCAAAACACTTTGAGTTTCAAAACTGGGCTTGCCTGCAGGGAAACAGAAAGTAAGGAGAGGGAGGGGGAAGAGGGGGGAAGGGGGGGGAAGGACTGCTCTCATATTGACTGTGTAGCTGGCCAGTGACTGTGATCCTTCCCTGAGGTCCCTTCCAATCCCAGTGCTCTGGGGGAGGGATGGAAAAACAGCATAAAAGGTAGCACTGTTTGAACTGGTCTGCTTTCTGCCTTGGGGTCAGACAGTTACTGAACTGTGTCTTCCAACAGCTCAGGAGCATTAGACAGCAGAAGCTACTACTCGCATTGATTTAAATGATTTCCTACTTGCTAGCCTAGCCTAACCAGTGGCATTCCAGAATACCTTTTTCTTTTGTCTAGACCCTTTCATTTTATTATTATATTCATTGATTTATTCTTTTCAATTTTATAATTATATTGGATATTACACTATAGAATTTAATTTATATAGGAAGGGAGATACATTTATATTTTATTACTATACATTTATATCTTGTGACATACCTCACAAAATTTATATAGGAACACAGATACATTTATATATTTGTATAAAAGCAAGACACTACGAAACACACCATGAAGCATGGTGGAAAAGCAGCTGGCAAGCCTTCAGGGACGGGCAGAAGAGGGGGTAGAGGGAGAGGTGTAAGTTCCCGCCCCCCCCCCCCCCC
>NW_005842446.1:681321-718184 GCF_000455745.1 Alligator sinensis
ACCCTTTTTCTTCCAACTAGCAGGGATGAGGCTTCCACAAGGAGCAACAAGAGGGGAGCAGTGCCACTGCCTATGCCTGAGACTGCATCCCCTCCAAGAGCACTAGCTATAACCCCACCACCACCACCACCATGACAACAAGCAGAAGAACTGGAACTAGAACTGGATCTGGATCTGAGTGCCCTAGCAAGGAAAATTCTGGGAAAGGAGGGGGAATCATCTGAGTTTGTGCTCCACACCTCTCAAGTTTCCCCTAAAGCCAGGTCTCCTCCCCCAAAAGGCACTTCAGAGGAGGCTGAGGCAGAGGTTGTGGAGGCAAGTGGCTCAGCTGAGTCCGCTCCTCCTGTTGCTGTGCCTCTGCCTGCTGAGGAGGGGGAAACTGCAGCATCCACACATGTACCCGCACCCCTGAAGTGAGTGGGTAGTGTAGTCTAGAATCATTTTGAGCTGGCAGATGATCCCATGTATGCTATCTGCCTGCACTGATGAGCCAAAATTAGCTGGGACAAGGGAACAAAACATGTGAGCACCATGGGGATACTGATGCATCTCCATAGGCACCACCCCCTTGCCCTTGCTCATCCTCAGCCTGGCACCAGTGGGAGCATACCCCAAGGAAAGTCCTCCTCTCACTCCAAAGCCCTCCTCCCCACCAAGCAGAGGCAGACCACGTGGATGGCCAGCCCTTCTCCTTTGCTGAGTGGCCAGGATTTAGATGGCTCATGGTGCTCATGGCCCCATCCTACCAAGTGCCGCAGGACAGTGGTGCCCTCCCTGTATGAGCCATGCAGGGAGTACTTGAGGGAAAAGCTGCATGAGGCAGGTCCACAGGTGGCCTTACATTTCACCTCGGACATCTGGAGCAGCTGGGGTGGAGATCACGCCTACCTCTCCCTCACAGGGCACTGGTGTGACCAGTCAGGCTGTTGATGGGCTCTCCTTCAAGCCAAGGTGATGGATGAGTCCCACATGGCAACAGAGATCATGGGGGCCATGAACCACTTGGTGCACTACCACTTGGGCTCATTGGGCATGGAGAGCTCACACATGGGTTCATGGCACCGCTGTGTGGCATGCAAGTTCCACCTCATTGTCAGAGATGCTTTGGAGGGGGACAGGGTGGCTGGTGATGGCACTAGCACCACCAGCAAGCTCATTTCCAAATGCAGGAAGGTGGTGGGCTACTTCCACTGGAGCATCAAGGAGGGCAAGATGCTGCAGGACAAACAGGCAAAGATGAACATGCCACAGCACAAAATCATGCAGGATGTGGAGATTTGGTGGAACTCCACATATCTGATCCTCAAGAGGATGGTGGATCAACAGAAGGCAATCCATGAGATGGCCTTGTTTGGGGAGATAGGGGAACAGCGGCCCCCTTGACAGAGCTGAGTGGGATACCATCTCTCAGATCTTGGTGGTCCTCAAGCCCTTCCTCGAGGCCAGCAAGACCCTCAGAACTGGTGACGCACTCCTTAACCAGGTGATCCCCATAATGAGGGAACTTCAGAGCTAAATGGGGATCAATGTTCCTGGCTGGGGCAAGCCACTGTCACCAGATGCCCAAGCACTGATGAGGTGGCTGAAGGAGGGCATCAGAAAATAGCTTGATCCCTTGCGGTCCGGTATGGTCCATGTGCTGGCCACCATGTGTGACCTGAGGGTGAAGGGCAGAGTATGCAGCAGTCAAAGTCTGAATCAGTGGACTGAGGTGTTGGTGAAGAGAGTCAGGGAGGCAGAATGGTGGAGGCAGGGAGATGTGGAAGAGGGGGATCCACTGTGAGAAATGTGCTCCCACAGGTAGTTGGATATTCTTGTCTTTGATAGATTTGGGTGTGCAGTTTGTAGGGGTACTGGAAATTGTTGGCAGATTTTTTGTTTTGAACTGTAGGAAGTTGGCTTCTGGTGATGAGGTTAGGTTAGCAAGGTTCAGTGCTTGTTTGAATTTACAAACTACTTTTCACAGCTAGGCTTATGAAATTCACTTCAGCAGCTTCCTAGGTACAGAAACTGATGGACTCAATATAGACATTGGATTTATGACACATTACAACCTACTGGACATCTGACACATCTGACATGCCAGGTACCTCTCCACTTTTACCTCCTACATCCCCCACCCCTCCACGGCCTGTCCCTTATCCCCTGACACCTCCATTTGTATTTTCACTGACTGGCTTTCTTGCCTGCATTGTGTGCCAGGCCATCCTCTGGCTTCTTTACTATTTCTTCCATCCAGGACCAGCAGACATACCCACTGCAGGTGCTTCCTCAGCCTGACAAAGGGTTTTTCAACCCAAAAGCTGGCATAGGCTCATCTGTGAAAGGTGGTTTGTAAATTCCTTTTGAGGATCAGGCCTGAGAGATTGGAGGCAGGTGGTGTTCTGTTCTTGTCTTTGATAGATTATGGTGTGTACTCATTCTGATGCCCAGTTGTTGCTTGGTGTCTCCACATATTTTCTGTCAGGGCACTTAGTGCTAGGATGGAGATATGTATTGTATTGTGAAGATATCTCCATACTGGAGATATTGCTGGCAGGTTTTGCGTGTCTTGTCATGGCATGGCCTGGATCCATTCAGTGTGTTTTAGGCGGTAGGAAGTTGGCTTCTGGTGATGAGGTTAGTGAGGTTCAGCGTGTGTTTGAATTTACAAACCACTTTTCACAGACGAGCCTATGAACTCCACTTCATCAACATCCTAGGTATAGAAACTCGTGGACTCAGTATAGATAGTGGAACGCTGACACACTGCAACCTGCCAGACATTCAACTCCCGAGGTACCTCACCACTTTTACCTATGCTGCTACATCCCCCTACTCCCCCCCACCCTGCTCCCCAGCCCTGTCCCTCACCCCCTGATGCCTCCATTTCCATTTTCAGTGACTGGCTTTCTTGTTTGCATTGCATGCCAGGCCAGCCTCTGGCTTCTTTACTGTTCCTTTTATTCAGGAACAACACACACACACACCACACACCAACTGCAGGTGCTTCCTCAGCCTGACAAAGGGTTTTTCAACCCGAAAACTTGCTAAGATATATTTCTGTAATTAAATATTAAGTTGGTCTGCTAAAACATATCAAAATAGATTGTCCCAAAGGAAAGGACCTTGTCTATCAGTGCCATGTCCTTAGACTAACACCCCTAGCACCTGACTAGAAGGACACAGGGCCCTGGCACATCTCAGCCCCAGGGCTGGGGTTGTCATGGACAGTTCTCTGGCAGCTGCTGGAAAAGAAGCTCCTTCAGGAAAGGAAAGAAAGGCTCTAGTCTGTGACAGTTTGGCTGCCTGAGATGCTGCTGGTGCTACTGTGCTGCAAACTTAAATATTACCTGTTGTCATTTAAAGCGGTGGACCAGGCTGAGGCTGTAGGGGAAGAGGAGGCCTCATTAGGGCACACTACCATGTCGTGCAGAGGTCCCAGTGCCAGTGAGGATGCACCTTAACACACACACAGTGTCACCCACGTCAGAAGTTTTGCTTGTCAGCAGCCTGAGGTGTAGTTTCCCAGAAACCCCTGCAACTATCTCCTTGACAGCTGGCAGGCTCCATGGATTCAGCAGGGCCTAGCCTGCCTGCAGTTTTCACCCCTCTGCACCTTAATACACACACAGTATCACCCATGTCACAAGTTTTGCTTGTCAGCAGCCTGAGGTGCAGTTTCCGAGAAACCCCTGTACCTATCTCTTTGAATCCTGGTAGACTTCATGGCCTCAGCAGGGGCTACCATGAATGCATTTTTCACTCTGCTGTGCCTTAACACACACACGTGACATGAGTTTTGCTTGTCAGTAGCTTGAGGTACGGTTTCCCAGAAATCCCTGCACCTATCTCCTTGAAACTTGGCAGGCTTCATGGCCTCAGAAGGGCTACCGTCTCTGCAAGTTTCAGCTGAATCAGGCAAGAAATGACAACGTTATAGGCAGTTTCATGCTTCCCCATTATAGCCTATGGGCAAAACGTCAAAACAGCGTCAAATCAGCAAAAGAGTTTCAATGAAATGAAACAGAACAGGGTTTTGAAATTAAACTAAACTTGAAATGCAACATTGTCCCATCAAAACAGAAGTTGAAACAGAACAGTGCTGTTTCACCCTAATGTTCAATCACTAAAGCACGTGCCCATTGAATAGTGGTATCCTTTCAGTCCTGGTGAGGTGGAAGAAGAGGAACCTAGGCCCACCCTGCTCAACTTAGTCCCATTCTACAG
The DNA here is from genome assembly GCF_000455745.1 of Alligator sinensis. NCBI lineage: Eukaryota > Metazoa > Chordata > Crocodylia > Alligatoridae > Alligator > Alligator sinensis. Next base: position 685,531 of record NW_005842446.1, read on the forward strand.
TACTGAATTGCTGTGACATTATTCTCTATACGTCTCAATCCTCCAGCACAATACTGTTCCCTACTCTGAGCCTCATGGACGTAGTCATCACTATCCTCCCCCTGGGATTTCATCCTCCTCTTTCATCCTCATCTGCATCCACCCTGCAGTGCAGCCTCTCTCCCCTGGGAGCTGTCCAGCACCATCTCAAGCTCAGAGAGCTCTTCAGCTGCCTACCCTCGACTGACTCCTTTCCCTAGCTTGCACCCTTCCATAGTCACAGAAAACAGAACCAGAAATGAACATATCTTGGTGTCTCAAAGGGCTTTGTTTTTTGGCTTCTGGCTCATGACTCCATCAAAAGGACTCTAAAAAACTGAAATAATGAAAGGCAATCTGAAAAATGTTAACTAAGTGGACTCCAGCCACGATGAACTTTTCTAAAACGTCTTTGAGTATGTACAGACTAGTCTGGTCTGGCCACACAGAGATGTTTCTCCAAACCCAGAAGCCTCTGGCAACTGACTTTCTCTTTCTTTTAAGTAATCCATGTTGGGCATTTGGGGAGGCTAAGGAACCTAGGTGCTTCTAATCCCCATCCATTAACTGTTACTTCCTTGTGACTGAATACTAAATCTAATTTGAACTCTAACACTAGGTGCATAGCTCGTATATATTTTCTGGCAAGTAGGCATACTCTCACTGTGGAACTCCAACTACAAGACAACTTAAAGTTCCTCATGTAAAAACTTCCAGCAATGTTTTTCAATTCTTACTTGGTATCCTTTTTTCCTTCCCATTTTAAAGAGGTATTTATCAGTATTCCACTCAAGTACCTGAAAAGCAATTTCAACACAAATTCCCTCAATTTATCCCACAGTTCATACCCACACCACCAATGGCATAACCTGTTATAGCATTAGTGGGCTTTTCTTATTTTAGGGTTTTAAAATGCTAGGCACAACATTCAAGGGCAGTTAATGCATAAAAATGCAACTCTCACTTGGCTGAGATCATATACACAAAGCTTCAGCCTGGAGTAAACTTGTACCTATGTGACTGAGTTAGATAAACTAAAAGCAGAGTTGTCACAATGGAAATGCTCATGGACCCCTGCAGCTAATATACCCCGGCCTTAATTTATACCTGCCATTGCCTCAGTCTTTGAAGCAATGAAACTATCTGAGGCATGCTTTAAATTGCTGTAAGCTTTTGTAACACCTCATAACAAAACATACTCGAAAATTCAAAGCCTGTTACACAGAAATTTCAGTCTGGTAAGTGTTGGTTGTAATTTCATACTGATGTTTGATAATTTATTGATTAATCCAAATCCATTCCTGACCCCCATCCCACTTCAATCATTTAAATCACAACAGTCCATTGTAGTTCATCTTATAATTTCCAGTTCTCCAAAATGGTGCAGCAAAGTCAATTGCTTAACCTTTTTCACCATGAATTCCAATACCAGAAATAATGCATGCCCAGAAGGGTAACAGTCAAAGACAGAAGTCTGTGAGACATCTAAGGTCTTTAGGGATTGTCTATGAGGGTCTGACAAGAAGATGGATACTAAAATAGTTGGTTTTAGACAGGCCCAAGATTACAGTTATTCTTCACATACAGGAAGAGAGAAAGCATGACCAAAAGGGACTCTGACCCTCTGCATTTTTCTAATATATAAACCAGGAACCAGCCAATCCACCCCTCACAGCACTATCTCACTCCAGTACACTGTTCAGCTTAGTCGAATGTTATTGCATCTTTTCCAAAATGTTCTTGATAACAGACTAGAGCAAGGTCTTTTCTTTCCTTTTACAGAAAAAGCAGACACTGGAGACTCCTTCATGGCTAAAATTCTCATACATTTATACACTTCCCAGTCTCAGGAACTAGAAATATGACCTCTCTTACTATAGCTGAACACTGGAAAAAAATACAAACTATTAACAAAATACACCTTAGTATATTTAATTATGTCTTCATTTGCCCTTTGAAATCAATACACAAAACAGAGCTCTTTATATGCAAGATTAATACAATATATTCAGAGTCTGAGTTATACCTAAGGCACAAGTGAAAGGGAGGAATTATTTGTTGATAAATAGGCACACATCCATTTACCAACAAACATAGACTGATCTGCAGGGAGAAATACTGGATTGGCCGATGATTCAACCTGAACTTTTAAAATATTTATACTTGTCTTGTAGATCCTTATGAACCTCTGCTGTGGTTAATTGGAGACACTTAGTCCTATTGCTGGCCTCTCACTGTGATAAATATTTAATCATAGAGGAAAATGCTCCTTTGCAAGAAGAGATATCAGTCACTGGTTCTTGAAAATTGAACAAAGGGTGCTCTTACCTAGAAGGAGCCTTTCAATCTGGTCCAGAAGTCAAGAAAGGTCCAGCTAATTATCTCTGCTGTGAACCACCAGTCTCTCTCTGACTGACATTTATCCCTTCCTGTCTGTGTAAATAGAAATTGAATTTAGAGCTATAGCACACGCTTTCTAGTTTATCATCACAATTTTGAACAGATGAATGATGTTCAATACGTGGCCATAATATTTTTGGTGGCTTTTAAGCATGTTGTCTATTAAGCCACGTCCCTGCTCAGAACCAAGTATAAACACCTCAGGAACTGAAATACCTCAAGAAGTCTCACAACACACTATGCTTATAGCACTGGGTAAGCTGCCTAAAACAAAGCTCGCTGTAATCCGCCACCAACAGAACCCATAACATGCTTGCTTGCTGTCATTCCTTGCCAAACAAAATCTCTTCGCCACAAACAGAAGATGGAAAAGTTGAGGATGATGCATGTCTATATTTGCAGATCTGGCAAATGTGGGCTATATTTCTAAAATGCAGAGCATCCCAGAAGGAGTTCAAACACAGAAATGGGTGGGTGCAGCTGGAGACATGGGTCAAACCAAAACAGAACCAGGATTCAAGTATTCACAATGAAGAATAACTCAGGAAATTAACATATATTGGGAGATATAAAGAAAGTAAAGTAGTGCTAAGTGGGAGAAAGGATAGAGACATTTGACTGATTTGGAATTTTAAACTAAGTTAGTTTGTGGTTCAACATTATAATATTTAGCTAATTTACTTGTCTGGCTTTAACAACTCCATTTTCACATCTTCATTTGAACTGTTGGTTGACCAGTAAGATAGATGTTCGTATAATGTTAACAATAAAACATATCTTATTAGTCAATTTATTTTTTGCACAATCCACATTGGTATTAAACCTATGACTGAGTGAAAACAATGAAAGGAAGGTAACCCCTTTGATCCTAAATTATGCTGTAATTCATAGAAACATTGGAAAATATGGTCTTTGTGGAAATACCTCAGAAAGTAATTTAGTCCAGTTCCCTGCTAAAGCAGGATCATCTCAGTCTAAAAAAATCCTAGACAAAACAGGAGTTTAACCCATGCTTAGAACCTCTGAATGATGGAGATTGCTTCTGTGGAATTAATTCAGTTAGAATCACCCTTAATTTTCAGAGATTATCTCCCACTAGGGCTGGTGAGTGAAATTATGCTCTTAGCACTGGGGTTAATCCAAATTAACAACATAGCATTCAGTTGAGTGAACTGATTTACAACAGCATAATTGGGGACATAATTTGGATCATTAGTTTAATATTCATTGTTCTCTGTGTGTGTTACGATGTTTTAATTGTATATAAAAGCTGTTTCAGGAAACAAACTCATCTATATTTATTGTTTCCCTTTTTCTAGCTAGAAGGCACCTTTGTCTGTTACAAATATGTAAGATCTGGATAAGAAAAAATTATGAGAAAAGATATTTTATGGATAAAAGACTTTCATAAGGAAAGAATAATATTGCAATAAACATGTTATAAATTTCTGGCTCTTATCTGTACCTCAGCCATCGGGAAATACATGTACATCCTTAATCTAAGACTGATGGATAAATAGTTCACAATGAAGGACAGTTTGGAAAACTGCTGGTGTATATGGTCAAAGTCCATTCAAGCCTCCAAGGCTTACATGGTGAACTTGTAACAGTTTCTTTAGCCTACAGGAGATGAGGGAACAATGTGGTTATTATCAATATGACCAGCCACTTCTGACTCCACAGCCCAGATGACTAGGTGCAGGTGTACCCAATAACAGCTGGGTCGATCATGTGCAGTCTTTGCATCAAGACCAGGATGAGGCCCAAATTCATGCCTCTGGAGCCATAGGAAGACACATGTATCACTCTGCCATTTCTCTCTTTGGGTATTAGGCACCACCTGCAATGTGGTTTGTTGCTCTGTTACAATAGGCTCTGAAAAAATACCTAGGTGCCGAAAGTTTAGGATACTCACTGGCCACAATCATCTTCCTTTAAGTGATAAAACTGCAATATTACACACATCCTTTTTTTTTCCAAATTAAATCTATATTATATAGTAGAGCATAAAACCTCACAGATTTTGTTAATGAAAACTGAGTCAACAAGAGCAGCTTCATGAGGGAAAAATTATGAGGACTGGAATAGGCCACACACAGACATAGACATTGTTCATTTCCAGATAGTGGCAAAATGCAGTTTGTGGTCTACAGAAACTGAATATGGAAATTTTAGTTAATTTGTTTTGTGCTTAAACTCTGGAGAGAATGGATTGGGGGACTGTTATCCACATACATCTGGAAAAGAGTCTGTACTGCTATACTTTGTACTTCTTTTATGTCTATGTTGCAGGTTTGTCACTTCCATTACTAGCTAGCAAAAGAAAAAAAAAACAAACCCAAACTGAAATTCCACTGAGCAGCGGTACAGATAAGCAGCTGGAAATCATATATATGTCTCCATTCTCAGTTCCGAGATTTTAACACAGCCCAGCACTGCTGCAGAAAGAAAAATGGGAATTTAAAACAAAAGCACAAATCGTATGAACAAATAAGCAATGAATGCTCTTGCTTTGGCACAAAGTGAAGCAGAAATGAGTTACAGATACAATGTTTTGCTCCAAATTTGAACTTCCATAAAATGCAGAGGTGTTTAAATCTGGAATTTTAGTCACACACTTAGAGTTTGGTTAAAAAATGGAAGGCCTAAACTTAAAAAAAGTTCAGGGTATTAGCATATGTAGTTAGATTCTAGCCTACCCTGACAGAAAATTGCTAATTTATCCTTAATAATATTGTTTTAATTAAAAAACCTAATTATTACCCATATTAAGAAACTATTTACATAACCCTATGCTTTCTGAGTTCTTCCCGGTCATTCTGTATCTCACTGTAGTGTCAGCCCTGATGGCAAAAATATGTCCCGTGCCTATTCAGGGTTGAGTTCCATTGATACAGATGCTGTTTGAATATAGGAACAGAATTCAGCATGGAATGATGCTGTGCCTCACTGCTCACAATTTTTTCTGAATCATGAGTAAATGCACACTGGCACACTTTTACTTTTTCAGTGCCATATTATTCAGCACACTGAATCAACAGGAGGAAGATTCAAGTATGAGTGTACTCTAGGAAATATAGCTATCAATGAAAAAAAAAAATCAGCTATGCCATAATCATGGCAAGGGACTGACATGGGTCTATTTACTTTTGAGTGATGCTGTATCATGAAAAGAAATGATTTGACAACTCTCTAACCTCTGGCATAACAAAAGCTTTAGTGCTAACAAGGACAACTAGAAGGTAAAAAACCTTTTTGCGGGTGTGTCTACATGAGATGCTTTACTGTATAGAAGACTAAATTTATTACATGGTAAAGCATCACTGTCTACATGAGCAGGTGCTTACCATGCACTTAATTAGTCTACTGCAGTTAATTTGCTACCTTAAAATCCAGGTAGCAAATTAACCGTGCCATTGTTACTGTGCAATAGCACACGTGTAGATGCCTGCCCAGGGCTAACTTACCATATAGCATTACCCATATAGCACTAGTTGCATGTGTAGATGTTCCCAGTGTGAGTGGAAACATTTGCCTTCAGTTGCAGGTAAGAAGGATGTTCCCACAACTAGAGGAAGCTCCATCGATCATGGAATGAGGACCATGTTTTAAGTTAATAGCAAGAAATACATATTCTTGAATTCTTTATTATAAAAGAACCTGGTCTTTGGCATTTGTACTTTGCTGTGGCTTTTACTTCATAGGATGCCACTTCTTCAGTCATCCAGATTTCATTAATAGTACCACCTAATGAATTAAAGAAGTAGCACCTCAGCAAACAGCTGAAGCATCTTAGCAGTCCCACATAGCTGCTTGATGAGGCTCTGTATACCCCCAGTTAATTCACAAACTCCCAGATCTTAGTAACAAAAGCTCAGCCAGGTTTCATCTATGGCCAACTGGTACACAGTGCTACCTGGGTCATTTGCAGGCAAAGTACAGTCATAAAAATACCTTTAAGCCAGTAGAAAATATTAGGGTTTCCCAGGCCCCTTTTTCTACACAAATCGAAATAACTTTATGTTTACAGCATACACATCTTAGTTCTCACCAATTCCTAAGTCATCTTCAGTTGACATCATCAGCATTCTACTTCTCACCAGTTACTGCATCCTTCTCATCAGATATGGACACCTGTTTGCCTAGTCACTCTGGCTTTTGTTTTGGTGTTCTGTACTGGTCTTATCAAGTAATTCTATATTTGCTGGCCTTTAAGGTACCTCAAAGACTAATCAACTACTTTCCCAGAACTGCTGTGCAAGCCATGTATGGCAACCCTAGTTTTGTATTCACTGGGGACTACTTCAGTTCATCTGCTATCATATGTATCATATGTATATGCACTGACCAGTCATTACAATGCTAAAAATCACAGAAAATTAGGGTTTGAAGTGACCTCAGGAGGACATCTACTCTAAGCCCCTGCCCAAAGCAAGACCATCCGAAATATATCATCCCAGCCAAGGCTTTCTCTATCCAGGTCTTAAAAACCTTCAAGGATGGAGATTCCACAGCTTCACTGGGTAGCCTGTTTCCATGCTTTACTACCCTCCTAGTGAGAAAGTTCTTCCTCATATCTAACTTAAACTTCCTTTCTGCAACTTGAGACCATTGCTCCTTCTTCTGTCATCTGCCACCACTGAGAACAGTCTAGCTCCATCCTCTTTGGAACTACCCTTCACATACTTGAAGGCTGCTATTAAATCCCACCTCAGACTTCTTTTCTCCACACTAAATAAGCCCAATTCCCTGAGCATCATCTCCTCAGAAGTCATATGCCCCATCTCCTTAACCATTTTCAGCCCTCTGCTGGACTTGCTCCAATTTTTCCACATCCTTTCTATAGTGGGGGGCCTAAAACTGGACACATCACTCCAGATATGACCTCATCAGTACCAAACGAGGGGAATAATCACTTCTCTCAATCTTCTGGCAACGCTCCTACTAATATAGTCCAGTACACTGTGAGTCTTGTTCATAACAAGGCCATGCTGTTGGCTCATACTCAATTTATTGTCCACTGTAACCCCAAGGTCCTTTTCTGCAGAGCTGCTGCTTAGCCAGTCAGTCCCCAGCCTATACTAGTTCATGGTACTTCTCTGTCATAAGCACAGGATTTTGCACTTGTCCTTATTGAACGTCATGAGATTTCTTTTGGTCCAATCCTCCAAATGGTCTAGGTTTGTTTCTCTGGGCATGCGTATACATTCATTAATGTACAGTAGTTACTGAGCATTTAATTTGGTACTTGTATAATCAAGTACTAGACAAATGCACAGTAACTAGAATTACAGTACAATAGCCTAATAATACTGCGCAGTAGCATATGAGCATGGTTTGTGCTGTGATTCACTACTGCACAGTGTTATTAAGCTACTCTGCATTAACCATCTCATGTAGATGTGCCCTCTGATTCCTAGCCCTACCCTCCAGAATATCTACTCCACAGACAGTATTCAGCATGGTGTCCTCTGCAAACTTGTGAAAGGTGTACTCCCCATCCCATCTTCCAGTTCATTGATGAAAATATTGAAAAAAGCTGGCCCTAGAACTGACCTGTGGGACACTCCACATGATGCCAGCTGTCAACTAGACATGGAGCCATTGATTACTACCCTTTGATCCCAACAATTCAGCCAGTTTTCTATCCCCCTTACAGTCCACTCATCTAACCTGTACTTCCTTAGCTTAGTTGTGAGAACGTTGTGGGACACCATATCAAAAGCCTTGCTAAAGTCAAGGCATATCATATCCACTGCTTCCCCCACATCCACAGAGTATAAGCTCATCATAGAAGGCAATCAGGTTAGTCAGGCATGACATGCCCTTGATGAAGCCTACTAAGTCAAACTGGTTTTCTGCTATACTTGCTGTGGTTTCCTACTATAGTTCCCTGAGTGAGTCAAAGTCTGCTTTACTGAAGTTGAGGGTCCTTACTTTGCTGCTCTCCATCCTTTCTTTCCTCAGGAATCTTAACTCAATCAGCTCATGGTTGCTACTGCCTAAATTTCCATCTACTACTACATTCCCCACCAATTCTTCTCTGTTTGTGAGCAGCAGGTCAAAAAAAGCAGGGCCCCGAATAGGCCTCTTCAACACTTGCCCCAGAAAGTTTTCCCCAACATTCTCCAAAACTTTCTGGATTTCCTGTGCACTGCTGTATTGCACTCCCAGCAGATGTCAGCATGATTGAAGTCCCCCATAAGAATTGTGATCCAGAAACTTCTGCTAATTGGTTGAAGAAAGCCCATCCACCTCATCCTCCAGGTCTGGTGATCTATAGCAGACACCCACCCACTATTTCATCATTCTTATTGCTCTCCTGTCCTAACCCAGAGACTTTCTACAGGCCTATCTCCAGTTCTATAGACAATATGTAATCCATGACTGATAGGTAGGTTCCAAGACCATGAAACTGGTATTGGAAGGAGATAAAAAGAGATGATTTGTGAGAGAACTGTGAGTTGTGTAAGGAGAAAGAAGGGGAAAATAAGTGCAGAGGGGCACATGGAAAAAGTTGACACTGGGGAAAATGGACAAAAATACAACAGATTTCAACTCTATAATCTTTACTTTAAAATTCTCAATTAGTGAATCTGGCATTAAATCACCAGTGGGCATGTCTAAATGAAATGTGTTACTGTGCATTAGCATAGTTTACTGCACAGTAAGCGTGCTTCTACACGTGTGCACTTACTACATAGTAAAAACCCTTAATCCTGCTTACATTCACTATTTGCAAATGCAAATGGCAAATTTAAGTGGGATTAGTTAATACGCAGAAATGTATGTGTAGACACGACCCAGGAGCAAGCTTGCTTCCGTGACATCTCAGATTCAGACTCTGGGCATGTAGCAGACCTCCTGAGACAACAGGTGAGACCAGCAAATTGATGCCTCTGTCTCTCACAGAAGGGAGGCTCCAACCCCCACCACCTGTTGCTTCCTCTTGGTGGCAGTTGTCTCAATCCTTCCAACCATGGGGAGGTCTGGCCTGGCCTCTTCCACTGCTGAAATGTGTGCAAGGCTCCTCCTCTGTTTCTAGGGCTCCATATCTGTTTTCCAGGCAAACCATTGTAGGTGGGGATGAATACTTCTTCTTGCTGCCAGAGGTCACAAGCTTCCAGCATCCACCTTTCTGGGAAACTACGCAAATGACACAAAATACTTTGGCTTGAGTCATTGCAACATATAGCTACATTTCCTTATAAGAGTTGTTGAGGAACATGACGTCCCCCCATTTTTCTTATGGGGTAGCCTCCCTAGCCAGAGTATACTTCCTATAACACACCCAGGGACAAATGGTTACCATAATAAAACAGATCGCAGTCAGAATGAAATCAGTTGGAGATAAGCTTCTAGGAAGGAAAAGCTGTGAGATATGCAAGTGACATAAGACAGTATGACATAACAGGAAAATGAAGTTTCCTGCTTTGCTGAACTCAGTTGAAATGAAACATTTTGGATGACATTCAAAAAAGATATATATTTTTTTCAATTTGGGTTAAGCCAACCTGAAATAAAATATTTTAATTTTGATTGCCCCAAATTTTGCCCTATGGAAAAAAATCAATGTTGTTAAAAATGCATTTTCTTTCAGGGATTCATTCCAATAGCAAAATATCTTGCCCACGTCTAATCAGAAGTTATCTCACTCAGGTGAGGGACTATTAAATCGTTGACCTCTTGCGTGACAATGAGGATAAAGGTGCCACTTAGTGCTCTTTCCCCCACAAAATGCTACTTCCATTACTGCTATTCATTATTAGTGATCTAATGGGTCATATTTAGCACTTACAAATGACCATAGTGCTCAGTCTTGCTAGTCAGACTGATCATCAGGTCTAAGACTGGAACCAAATGAGGCCCATTTATATAGCATGCTGAAAGTGAAGACATCACCAAAAAGATGCAGCATTATACAGAGTATTCCTCTGACCTAAGGTATATCAATATGACAGAAACTTCTGGTACATCTCAAAACCATAGATAGAAATCTTGAAGGCTTAATTGAAAATTCTGTTTTCAATAACTCAGAATAGCCTCCAGACTCTATACAGATATAAAATGGTGAAAAGTCTCAACATTCAGTTCACTCTATTTATTCAACAATCCTTTAACACAAGGCTCTAAAGAAACATGGAGAGCAGGCATGAGTTTTTCTTATGAGCAAACTTATCCTTATGGTAACTATTTTTAAGTATTGTCTGTGTGGCTCTCCCACTCCCTAAAATTTAACAAGGCATCCCACACACAAAGAGTGACTAATTAGGAATCACTGCAAAACCACTCTATCAAAATGGGTATCCATTTTGAAATCAAGCTGCAGGTGTAATTCTTTATGCATACAAATTTACGAAGTTAGAATAATTGAAAATTAGGGTTGGAAGGGATCTCTGGAGGTCATCTAGTCCAACCTCCTAGTCAAAGCAGGACCATCCCCAACCAGATTATTTCAGTCAGGGATTTGTCCAGATGGGCCATAAAAGCTTCCAAGGATGGAGATTCCACCACCTCTCTAGGTAACCCATTACAATGCTTCACCACCCTCCTAGTGAGAAAGTGTTTCCTAATATCCAACCTAAACTTCCCTTGCTGCAACTTGAGACTATTGCTGCTTGTTCTGTCCTCTGCTACCACTGAGAACAGTCTAGCTCCCCCCATTTTCGAACCACCCTTCAGGTAGGTAAAGGCTGCTATCAAATCCCCTCTCAGTCTTCTCTTCTTTAGACTAAATGAGCCCAGCTTCCTCAGCCTCTCAGAAATCATATGCCCCAGCCCCCTAACTATATTCACTGCCCTCTGCTGAACTCTCTCCAACTTGTCCATATCTTTTCTGTAGTGGGGGCCCCAAAACTGGACACAGTACTCAGTGAACTGTCACCTCACCAGTCATGAATAGATGGGAATAATTACTTCTCTCTATCTGTTGGCAATGCTCCTACTAAGGCAGCTTAATATGATGTTACCCTTCTTGGCAACAAGGGCACACTGTTAACTTGTATCCAGCTTATTGCCAATTGTAACCCCCAGGTCCTTTTCTGCAGAACTGCTGCTTAGCCAGTTGGTCCCCAGTCTGTAGCAGTGCGTGGGATTGTTCCGTCCTAAGCTCAGGAATTTGCACTTGTCCTTGTTGAACCTCATGAGATTTCTTTTTGCCCAATCCTTGAATTTGTCTAGGTCACACTCAGCCTTACCCTCCAGCTTATCTAGTACTCCACGCAGTTTGGTGTCATCCACAAACTTGCTGAGGGTTCACTCTATCCCATCTTCCAGATCGTTAATGAAAATATTGAACAAAACAAGTCCACTTGATACTGGCTGCTGACTAGACATTGAGCCATTGATAACTACCTGTTGACCCCTATGATCCAGCCAGCTTTCTATCCACCTTACAGTCCATTCATCCAACCCATTCTTCCTTAACTTGCCTGCAAGAATGCTGACATAGACCATATCAAAATCCTTGCTAAAGTCAAGGTATATCACATCTACTTTACCCACATCCACGGAGGAGATAAAAGCAGTCAAATCTTCAAATATATTACATTATGATGGTTGCTCATGACTTCCTTCTTCTGAAGCACATTCTTGTAAGGGCTTGTTGTATTCCATCTGTTAAGTATCTAAGTAGTAATGATAAGTCTGAGTACAAACATACTCTACCCTGGGCAAGTCTCTGAAAAACTATTAATGCAAAGAAGCTGGTGGGTCCTCATTGATTTTTCTGAACTAGTCTTAGGGGTAAAATGAGAGCACCTTATAAAAGGAGGTGCCTTTACAGCTTGAATAGGATGGAATTCCTGGGACCCTACAGGTACATGTAGCAAAGGTGAAGGAAATGTTTCTTAAGTCAGCCGTATTACATTTCACTTTCACATAGTATCACCTCCTTAGTCAAAGCCATCAGCCATAGAGAAACCACAAATGCTACCAGATGCTATTAGCATCTATTATTCCACAGCAGTTCAGTTTTGTTCACCAGTTCAGATTAGATACTAAGCAAGGATCTACACAGTCTGACCCTTATCCCAATAACCCCTGAATTATGTCCTCTGATGACTTCAAGACCATCATTTTGACTCTCAGATCTGAGGTCTAATGTCCCCCAGAAGTTGCAATATTGAAAAGTAAGCGGAACAAAGAACTTGGGTGGGTGGAAGAAGACATAGGTTCAGTCCAAATGGCCAATAGTACCAATTCCCTACTCCTTCTGTTGCAAGGAGTGTCAGCAGACTGTTGCCACAGGCTTAGGCACCAACAAATTTTCTACACTACTGAGCACCCAGATGGATGCTGAAGGAAAATATTACTCTGATTATAAAGGGCCTGACCAATCAATAGCTTTCAGCAAGGCTCCCAATGTTCTGCCATAAAGACAACTCAGAGTCCCTTGACAGTATGTTGGTATCAAATATTTTAGAATCAACCCCTACTGTTCTATAAAAATCTCAAGTACTTCATAAGAATCACTAGATACAGGGCCAGTCGACAAAAGACTTTGACACAAAGTGAAAAGCTCACTGTGGATACTGGTGATTTTTAAGACCAGAATTTTAATCCTAGAGGAAACCCTTTCAGCTTAATCAATGCAACAATTAGTTCTCCACCACTGAAAAGCCTTTCAGCAATTATGGTCCTGGACACTCAGAACCAGACTCATCTGATTTGGTCTAAAGAGCCTCCCCCACATAAACAGGAAATTGTGGTGGCTCTGCCAGGCTTCATAGGCTAGGGTTCAGGAAGGAAATAAAGGCCTAATGAAACTGTCATTAGGAAAGCGAGAAAGCAGCCCAAAAGGCCTGTTTTCTGATAACATCTGCCACAAAAAAAACTGACTGGTTAACTATTCAATATACTCTAAACAGAAACCATCCCCGCAGAGTCTGAAAAGAGAAAACAATGGCCAAGGAAATGTAGCCCTGGTACACCCAGGGGTGTGCCCTGTTCGCAAATGGAAGGGATAGGGTGGTCAGGCAAGAGTGCTGTGAGAGGGGCCCGCCACTTAGGAGCAGTTCCCTCTCTTCTCTATAGAGCCAGGCCCAGACAAAGTGCTTAACTATATACAAGTTTATTGCTAACCAAAAATAAATATGAATAAGAGACATTAAATATTTACAGTAGAATTAGTATGGGACATCATATACAATAACCTGCAATCAACACATTGCACTACTTTGAGGGACTACAAAACATAAACCAGGTGATTCACAGAATAGGCAAAAATTAACCCCCCTGCACATTAACACTCTAGAACAGGAACGTCAAGACAATAAACACATATAAGTATCGACTTAGATAAACCCAGGTAAGTTGAGGTAGCAATGCAATAAACATACACAGGCAACAATACAGGTAAGTTCCAATAATAGGCAGTAAATAAATATAGGTAATGAGGACAGATAAATCCATATAACTCCCCTTATGGAGTACCCATAACTATATTAACCTCTACAGTATGATGCAACATCAATCACAGAATATGGGGGTGCACTCAGCACCCCACACAGTGTTCCCTGGAGCTCCTCCCCTTTAGGGCCCCAGGATGTAGACACGCTCCCTCCCACAATGGAGGAGGGTGGAGGCTGCAGACCCTCCTCTCCCAAGTCCACCTCCCCTGTGCGACCCGCTTCCCCAGCAACTCACGTTCCCATTCTGAAGCAGCCAATGCTTGTCCCCGGTGGCCAGTCCCACAAGGGCCTCTCTCTGGCAGCACCTCCAGCTCCTCTTGTTGGCCTAGTGTCCCACACTGGGCACCCAGGGCACTCCTACAGGAGCTGAGCCCTTACTGGCTCTGGTTCCCTGGCCTCACGCCAGGGGTCTTTCCCCTTTCTGGGCCCTGATCTGGACACCAGGGCTCTGGTTACTCAGCCTAGAGTCAGGGCTAACTTGAACAGCCTTGAGCTACTCTTGAGGTCAGCTCTACGTGTGCTGACCTGCGCACTGTGTGGAGCCTGAGCAGCCTCGAGCTGCTCCCAGGGCTGGCTCTCCATGTGCCAATCCATGCACTGCCTACCCAGACACTTGCCGGGTTCACAGGCTCAAGCTGCCGAGCACCTCCTAGAGCCTGAGCACTGTGAGCTGATCCATGCACTGTCGAGGGTCAGGCAGGATCCTGAGGACGGTCTTCTCCAGAGCTTCTCTTTCCTCGCTGTCCCTCTCCCGAGCGTGCTGAGCATACTTTCCTTTTATACGCTTCGTGGGTTCTGCCCTTGATGTCCAGCGGACCTGCCATTTTGCAGTCCACAGTCTGGTCTGGGAGCTCCTCTCCCCCTCCCTTCGAGAAAGGGGCGGTGTCCACTTTCCCTCAGCTTGTTTCTGATTAGTGGATTTGCTCCACCAATTCGAATGGAGGATTCTTGAGCCCCTTGGAGCTCGATCAGGTAAGTCTGTCACAGAAATAATCTGAGCTCACTGTATCTTTGAATGTTGGTCAGGGTCACTAACCTTTTATACCTTCAGAGCTTTGCATGAGGGGAGACAGACTAGCCCCAACATTAATTCCCAGAAGACTTGGGTTCTCATGCCTACCCCAGAAAAGTGATGATAACCCTCACCTAGGTAATTCTGAAAGGTTTACCTACATTATCCCTTAATCTGAGGATCCCCAAATTATAATTTGGTAATGTGTCACCTCAAAAATAAAGAGAAGCTACTGCTCATGCAAACATAAGGTTAAAAAAAGTCCAGAAAAGAAAACTAGCTGGCAGGAAAAAGCCAAAAAGGGGATAAAATGGAAAAGTCTTTCTTTTTTAACATGACAACATAATAGACCAACATTTTTACCTTGAAGGGTTGTCCTAGCTCAGTAAAGGAAAGTAAATCTTTGTGAACAGTTTAATAAAAATGAAGCTATTAACAAACGTAGTCAGTTGCACTCTAAAAGCACCTTTTTTCTGTTTGAAACCACTGTGCACAATTTACTGAGCCTTATCACTACACATTAGTGGAGTGCTGGCCAAAAGGAAAAAAATGCCAAAGAAAAATCGGTATGTTTTTGGCACAAATCACCAGTTAACACCTATTCATAGTGGAAGAAAAGAAAGCTTTGAAAATGTTTCAGAAGTGAACACATGGAAAGTATTTTTGAGAGACAGGCAAATATGATAGGCAGCTTTATTGCAGGTCTTGATGTACTTAGCTGAGCTATGTGAAAGGTTTGGCTTTTCAGAATATTTCTCACAAAAAAATCAAAGCTGAAACTCATTATTTTGAAACTTTACTGTTAAAAATTGTTACATGATAATAAAATCTCATTTCTTAGACAAGGGGTCTATTTACAGTTTGATAATTATATGTAAAAGCGGTAAGTATTTTTTAAAGATACCTGTATAGGGTATGTTCAATTTACACAGAGATTTGCAAAGAGTGCCTACTAGACCCTACATTCAAAGATAGATCAGATAAACAAATACAGGAAAACAGTAAAGGGTAGTAAATACTGTATAGGCAAATTATTGAAAGGAGAATAAAAATGAAGGCTTCCAGGAAGAAATGTGACCTAAGGCATTTAACATGGCAAGTAAGTAGTAAAAGACTATATAATAAGGCAAAGAAACTACTATGTAAAAGTCTGGCAGACACAGCCACATCTAAATCTGTGTCCTCCAAAGCTGAAAATGAGAGTTTTCTCACTTCACTTCTACTAAAAAAGAGACAGGCTTTGTTAAGCTCCACATCTTCTGAGGATCAGGTAAACAAAGACAATATGTAACCCGTGGCTGAAGGGTAGGTTCCAAGACCATGAAACTAAGAGTTGGAGGAGATAAAAAGAGATGAGAGAACTGTGAAAAGTGTAAAGAAAAAGGAGAAAAGTTCAGAGAGGCATGTGGAAAAAATTGACACTGGGGAAAATGGACAAAAATGCAATAAATTACAACTCTGTAATCTTGTCTTTAAAATTCTTGATTAGTGAATCTGGCACAAAATCATCGGTGGGCACATCTACATGAGACATGTTACTTCATGTTAGCATAGTTTACTGCACAGTAAGCACTTGTACATGTGCATGTGCTTAGTGGGAAGTAAAAATCCTTAATAGCACTTAAATTTGCTATTTGCAAATGCAAGTAACAAATTTAAGTGGGATTAGTTAATGCCCGGTAACACACGTGTAGACCCGAGCCAGGAGCAAGTTTGCTCCCAGGTCTACCCAGCCACTAGAGGGCCAGCCTGAGGCCAGCCCTGGGGCTGCAGGCTAGGAGCCTCTCCTGGCCCAGTGCTGGGTTGCCTCTATGGCAGCCCCTGTCTGCAGGCTATAAAAGTCTGCAGCCATTTTGAGCCCTGGGGCACACAGACAGGGAGCCTGAGGGCACTGCAGGCCCATGTCCCTCTGGGCAGGCCACAGCATTGCCATGTCTGCCTGCAAGCACTCCAGCACTGCTTCCTGGCACCACGCTGCCGTGCATCTGCCAGGAGATTTCTGTCCAGACTAGCAGCGAACTGCAGCTTCTGGCCAGGTCTGTTAGCCCCCATGGCAACTTGCAGGTAACTTCTGGCCAGTAGGGCCAGCACCACCTGCCTGCAGAACACCCAGCAGCCTGCCCTACAGCTGCAAATGCTGTGGGGCATAGCCTCTGCCACATGACTGCCAGTCCCTTGTTGTGCCTCTGCACTGGGTGCTACTGGCAGCTGCTGAGGGCCGACAATGCCAGGACAGCCAGGCAGTGGCCCACAGAGCTCGTGTGGGACACAGCATGGCATTCTCCTCCTCACCTAGAACTGTACCGTCCATGCCCACGCCCATGCCCTCCACCCAGGGCCCCAGCTGGACAGAAGAGGAGACTGGAAACCTTGTGGAGGATTGGGGTGAGGCAGAAGTGCAGCACCAATTCAAATGCGGTGGGAGCTCCAATACCCAAATGTATGAGGCCATGTCAAGCTGGATGCATGAATGCAAACACAACCGGTCGGTGCAGCAGTGTCACATAAGGGTCAAGGCCTTGTGGGCACAGTGGGTTGCTCTGGCTGACCACAATCATTGGTCCAGCCATGCCCATAAGTCCATGGCCTTTATGCAGCAACTGATGGACATATGGGCCTGGTGGCCAAGACCCAGGCCACAGCTGTGCTACTTTTAGCAGCACAGGTGGCCTGCCCAAGCTTCCACTCCAGCCTGGGATCTCTGGTGATGTGTCACTAGAAGAGGGCCCCTTACTCATGCAGCACCCGGTCCTGTCGAGCTCCCCAGCTGCAGTTTCCACCAGCAGCTCAGGGAGCCCTGGCCAGTGCCTGTCTCACCAGCTCCACAGCCCCAGAGATAGCCATGAAGTACAGCTGACCATGACACCAGCAGCTGCCAGCAGCACCAGTTCCTGCCCAGGTGGGGCCCTGGGTGGGCACCAGCATAGCACACCCCTCCATCTGAGCACACTGCCCAGAGTCAGATGCCATCACCACCAGCCAGGTCCAAGCAGAGCTGCTGTCCACACCAGCCCTGGCCACGTAGTAAGCCCCACCCCTGCCCCTGACCCTGGCCCTGGCTCCTGACTCTCCCCCACCCCTGCTTCCTGCCTGACCTGCCTGTACTGCCCTGGCCCCAAGTCATCCTCCACAGCACCCAAGGAAATGGGGGACAGTGCAGAACTTTATTGAGCAACCCATGCCCCCAAAGCTAGGCAGGCACAGGCCTCTCACATGCTAAAGAATGTGTTGATACTAGTGACAATGTCCTCCTCAGTGTGGAGGGCAGGGATGTGTAGTGTAACTACAGGTACCCCTCCAGGAGATGGAAGAGGTTGCAGGGCAGCCTGGGCCTGCCTCCCACACCATTGTAGCTCAGGGTCCCATACCAGATAAGCAGGTGTGCCCAGAGCACCATGGCGATCAGCAGCAGCAGGGCATAGTGGCTCAGGCACCCCTCATCCATGCAAACAGCTCCTCACACACTGCCTGCAACACATGTAGCAGGGGCATACTCATGGTGCAGCATGGCAAAGGGCTGACTCCCAGCCACCTCCCTAGAGAGGCCCCAGTGGGGTGGGCAGAGGTCCAGGCATCTCCTCATCCCAGGTGTCCAGGAGCCCTGCACCCCCTAAGCCCAGGTACCGTGGGCTGGGAAGCAGCACAGGAGAGTGGCTGGCTTGCAGGAGGAGAGGGTTGGCAGTGGGGTTTGGAGTTACAGTAGCAGGTGCTGCCAGGAGCCTGTCTTGTCCCACCCTGGGAATGGGCCAGAAGAGGCAGGCCACCTGCAGCCAGCACCCAGAGGCCCTCTGGCCATAGGGGAGCAAGTGGGGATGGGGGGGCTCAGCCGGCAGCTGCCTGGGCCCAGGCCTGCCTGGCCAACTTATTATAGTCCCTGGACACCCATGTATGCCTGACCCCTGATCTCAGGCTAGCCAGTGTGTGAGCCCCTGGTACAGAGCATCTTATCTGATAAATGTTGCAAACTCTCACAAACAGCTTCTGTCTCATGGCTCTACAGGGCCCACAGCTGCACATGGGGGAAAGGCCACCCTTGGCATCCAGGATGGAGCCCCAGGGTTGTCACTGCCACAGACAGGGCCCTGTGGATGCACTGGCTCTACCAGAGGAGGACCCAAGATGGGAACATCCTCCAGCAGCAGCTGGGGGTGATGTCATGGGATGGATGGAGGATACACAGGCCTGGTGGGCAGAGGATGTCATCCAAGAGGATGTGCAGGAGCACCAGGAGGCAAGGAAGCAGCACAAGGAAGCATGGGACCAGGCAGCCCAGGAGTTCTGGGCCGAGCTCCTGGCCCTGAAGCATGAGTAGCTCCAGGTGCTGCAGCAGCAGAACATCATCCTGGACTGAGCAGTTCAGGCTATGGACAATACCTATTAGGTGCTGGACATTGTTCTGGCCCTGGCAGTTGTGTTCATGCTGCCCACTTTCCTGCCCCTTACCCTAGTCCCACACGCCCCGTGGCAGTCGCCCTCCACCCCACAGCACACTCCCTCCTGGGCCTGGGTGGAGGTCCTTCACCACCTCCAGCTGCCAGAGGCCCCTGGCCCGCCATTTTCAAAGCAGTCTGCAGCTGTGCACTTGTGTTTGGTGACAACTATAGACTAGGGCTGTGGAAAATGGCACTGTTCCATTTTGACTTGAGTTTTGAGGTTTCAACTGAACAGCATTTTGTTTCAAATTTCATTTCTATTCGAAACCGCTGTTCCGTTTCGCTTTCTCGACACAGTGATGCTGTTTTGACACTGTTTCGATGTTTCACCCATTCACTATAATGGGGAAGCTCAAAACAGCCCCTCTTATCTGGCAAGTAGATGGAGGCCCACAACCCCAGGAGGGCTGCAGGGGCTGTGACAGTCCTCCTGGGGCTGTGGGCCCCCAATCTGCCTGCCAGATGATGGAGGGAAGCCGGGTGCTGCCACCTGGGACCGGGGGAAGGGAACTGAGCCCAGTTGCTCAGGTCCCCTCCCCAGTGCTACAATCGGCCTGGGGAAATGAACTCAGCCCAGCCTTTCCACAACCCGATCTAGCACTGGGGATGGGTACTCAGCCCAGCTGGGCTGACTTCCTTTCTCCAGCCCAATCTATTGCTGGGGATGGAAATTCTGCCCAGCTGGGCTTACTTCCTCTCCCCAGCCTAATCGTAGGGCTGGGGAGGGGAACTGAGCAATTGGGCTCAGTTCACTTCCCAAGCCCGATCTCAGTGCTGGGGAGGAGAACTAAGCCTGGTCTCAGTTCCCTTCCCCTGTGCTGTGATCGGCTTCCCGCAGCCCAGCAGCAGGAGGTGGGGAGAGCCAGGGCTGCGCTTCCGGCTGAGCCACATGGGGCTGTGAGCCACTGGGCACGCAGCCCTGGTTCTCCTCTGTCTCCCATCACCTGGCTGCTGGCTGCTTCGGAACGTGAAACATTTCAAAACTTTTGAAGCATTTTGACTAGCCTCATTTTGCCTCAAGGCTGTTTTGAAGCCCTTGGTTTTGATTCAATTTCACTGTTTTGAGCTTGAATTGAATTGAAACAGTGTTGAAATGAAACAGCCGGCGAAATTTTGTACAGCCCTACTATAGACCACTTTCTTTGGCCAGGTTGGGTGAAAATTGTCACTTCTGTCTATGCCCTTAGAGACTATACTAATGGACATTATGTTAAAAATTCCTTAGTATAGCATTACTGAATCACCAGATGGCACAGCGAAATATAATCTTAGCAGGTCTCCTTAACTGAGATGGGCAGCTTAATTTTGGATAAATGTTTAAAGTTGTCCATATAATCAATAAGATATGTTTTTCCTCAAATCTCTGACTAGAAATAATTTCTTGCATGCACAAATATTGCCTAGAACATATAGTCAATCAAGAAAAAAATCTGTAGAATGTACCAAAACATGAGACCTATTGTAGGGTTCAGTTTCCTGCACATGGGCATAGAATATAGCTGGATCAAGAAGTTCTTGAGGACTTTGGGCTGCAGAAAACACCTGTCCATTATCTGGGTTCGGGTTGCTTTTTATTAAAATGTTTTATTTTAGAGCAGGTTTAGTTCAATAAGCTTTTACAGCCATCGAGTTACATTGGCCCTAAATATAACACACTTTTTAAATTTTGTTTTTTAAATGCATATCATTCTTGATGTCAAATGTAACCTTAAGTTCTATATTATCCTTAAAGATAAATATTTCTGTGCTCTCAATTCTTTAGAAAAATAAATAAAAGGAAAAGAAATTGAAGCCAATGACCTAGTAAATGAATGCATATGCAACAGAGAAGAAAAAATGACTCAGTGAAAAGACTGATTTCAATTTCAGCCTTCCAAAGGGATCTTTATAAACATTAAGGAACAAAATGTTTATGAAAAATGTGTTCACAGTGTCCTTCTAAATAAACTATTGGTTATACTGCTCATGCAAAACTATTACAAAAGAAACTTAATCCCCTTTCCATGTCATCTGGGCACTTGAAAACCACCCCTCTCTTCGCTTTATAATTTTCTATACTGCCTATTAAAAAAAATAGACCCTGTCCACTAGATGCAAAGTTTTGGTCTGCCACATAAGGGAGAGAAGCGCATTGAACTGAATGTATTTGGTATAGGAAATCTCTTTGTGTCTGTAAGTGGAGTCCTATATAGATGTTAATAGAAAGATGAACCAAATGCTCATTGCCTCATGTGGTTTTGTGTGTCTCAGGAATAGTGCTCCAGTCTACAACTACAAGGTTCCATCTGGCTGCTCAATTAGAGCCCAATGTGACAACTGCTCATCATGCAACGGCAATTGATTAGATTTTTATGTCCCTCAACAGGCTGATTTGATTACAATGTGTATAATTTTTCTTTTTGCTTTATAGCTTGTTTATTTTGCTGTTTTCCATTTATGCCACTGAAATCTTTGGATTATTAAATGCCATTGCCAAAGAAGAAACCGTACCATTTTGAGAGGCTGACTGGTTGTGAAGGGCTACCATGTAATTCGATAGAAGCACTGCCAGAGAACAGTCATTTACCCTATGTTCAGACAGAATTTTTTAGTAGCTCTGTTATCCTGGTTTCCAGAACAATTTGAAGCTGAATATTAAAAAATAACTTTGAAACACTGTTTACCTTTAAATAACTTGCAAGTTAGCCTGCCCTTCAGTATTCTGAAGGCTTATCTTCCACCTCTGCTAGACCCAAATCTAGTTGAAAAACATTGACTGCACGCATCATCCGAGGACTCAGACAAAAAGAGTATCCAGAGATGAGGAATGCTCTTCTTAGAGCATAAAGGGTCATGAGTTTCTGACACCTAAGATACTCTAGGCCTGACTTGTCTGTTGCATGTGTCAGGCCAGTTCCCCTGACTGCAAAGGAGTTATTCTGATTTATAATGGTGTGATAAGAGGAAATGTTAGATTCTGCTTGACATGTATATTGGTTTCTAGTGAGTTAAAAGCCATAAGAACTTTCTCCCCCTTACCTATTTCAGGTTATAGTTAGGCAGAACCACAGTTAAGGTGCTGAGAGAAAATGGAGATAGCTATAAATTCTCCTGCAGTGCCCCTAAGAATGGGTAGAGATGATAGTGCCATTAAAACATGTTCTGGCTTGCAGAAGTTGAGACATATGTAGAGGGGAGGCATGAAGAAAATGTTGTACCCCCATAAATTTAATATATTAGAATATTTATGACCTTTTAGCATATCCCAGGGGCCTTTTGGCAACGTTGAAAATTTCTGAAGCAGAATGCTTCTGGTGTGGCCACATAAGCAGTGTCTGCAAAAAGAAAGACAAGGAAGAAGATGCAGGGAACTACCTAAGGTATAAAGAAATACTTGGGCAATGACTTTATAAAACAAGCTCTTTCTACTATTTTATCAAGAAGTAGCTCCAGCCAGCAGCATAACCAGGGTGGGAAGGAAGAGAGGTGCGGGAGGTGAAGAGCCCCCCTAGATACACTACTGGATTGCCCACTGATTAGGGTGGGTCATATTTAATCTGGGTTAAAGTCTCTGCTCTACCAGATTTCTTTATGGTCTGGAATAATGGATGTAGGCTCAGATCTTTAAAAGGCATTTAGGCCACTAACTCCTATTTAGTTTCAGTGAGAGCAAGGCACCTAAATATCTTTGAGGAGCTAAGCCTAGACATGCATTAGTTCCTGCTTTTCAAGATTACACTCCTTGGGATAAAGATATGCAGCACCATGAAGTTCTTCAGTATTATTATAATGGAAGTAATATAGAAAGATAAGGGAACTGTTTTCCCAATGTCCAGCAGTTTACAGATGGCTTGTAGATTTGGATCATTTTAGTAAATGAAGCTAACCAAAAACTTGACCATTCCTATTCACTGAGACATAAGTCAGCCTGTCAATTATATTCCTCTTTTTTCAATAGTAGTGCCATCAGACATAAAGATGATAAAAACCTCTCTCTCCTTAAACTATAGGGAAGAGGATGACATTTTTCTTCCTGCAGCTGAAGCCCAGTTGGGAAACGACTGCCTCTGGTCAAGGCATTATGTAGACAAGAGCTACAAACAGCACATAACTCAGGCTAGGAACAGAGTTTGCATATGCCTCTGAATAAACGGACTCTGTATTTGTCCTGGAACAAAAATACCCGTGGATTAACATGTACACATATCACTCTTCTAATCAGGGTTTAGAGAGTGGCTGAATGCAGTGTCACTTTTCTGCCATTGATGCAGTGAATCAAACCCAAGATATTTGTACAGATTTACTTTGCAAACTTCCAGGGTAACTCCTACTACCTCTTATAAGGGAAACTTCTTTGGAATTTATCTTTCAGTCTATTTTTTCCAGGAAAGTGCTTGTTGAAGTAGGATGAGTGAGCTGTTTGACTGAAGGAGTCCAGGAATAACCTGTAGAGCTTATTTTGTAGGAAGACTAAAGCCCTGATCCTTCACTGAGTTTTGCCTGTGTGGGGGACACAGATCTCATTGAATGACAAGGACCTAAAGGAAAAAAAGCAGCATTTAATAATCCAAAGACTTCAGCGGCAAAAATAGTCTGATCTAGCACAAAGAATACCTGTATGTCCTTTAAATACTGTTTCACAACACCTAAAAATACAAGGGTAACAATAGGAGCAAGACAGTCTTTTCCAAACAGCAACATCCAGACTGCTTTGCTGCATTGTACAGTTGAAATTTAATTTCTTTGCCATATGAAAAATTGAAATACTTAAGTAATAACATTCAGCAACATCATCTGCCATCTGATAGTGCACAGAAACTGGGCAATTATGTTTCGCCTCGGGTGGTTAATAGGCCCATTTCAAATTTCAGGCATTATCAGATAATAACACTGCCTGCATCTGAGTATGTTATTATAATTATTAACCATAAAGAAACTGGAGGGAGGAGGGGGGGGGGCGAGAGAGAAAGATTGGTTTAAATTATTTAATTTTGCAGTACAATACAAATAAGTTCATTGTTCCCCATGAGCTAAGATGCAGAGACTGAGCTTTGGTATCACTGAAAATCAAACTCAGTTAAAATAGACTTGTTTTATGAATCTGAAAACTTTTACAGTGCCATTTAGCACAATCAAGTCTCCGAGCAGTGAAATCTACCTAAAAACATTAAACTAGAATAAAAATGGTTTGGGCACAGAAACATGGATGGACCTAACATCTGAGCACAGATTGTTTGTGATCCTATATTTACAGGTTGCTTCAGTATTTTCATTTTAAACCCGTAAATATGTATCTAAGACTTTGACTGAACCTTAGGGAGATGAATTAGAAGGGCCAGATTTTCTGCACTGACATGGAAGACAGAAGACATAGCAAAGACATGCAAAAATGATCAAGCACATGTTAACAAACGCATACATCTACACACTCATAATTAATGCATATGAGAAGTTTGGGAGGTTGTCTGGCTACGCATCCAAAATTAATAGGAAAAAATATGTGAAAGTACAGTTTTATAAGCAGAAGTGCCCAATGGATGGTCAAAGTTGCATGAGTGGCCAACCAGGCTTCCAGGACAGCTCAATTAGAAAAAACTCAGACTTGCCTAAAGCCATTCTTGACCAGATAAGATCCTCTTCCTCAGCTCACAATTGCAGTGCAAAACAATGGAGGAACACAGCATTTGGACCTCACATCTTACACCACAAAAAATGTTCATAGCAAACAGAATATTTAGGTTTTGTAGCTTTAAGAAACAGTTTCATCCTTTTAAGAAAAGGGAATAGGTGAAGCAGAGCACCGCATAAAATTGTGATGCAGCCCAGAGAAAGTAGATGCAAAGTCTCTCAACTTTATTGCAATTCTGTGATATTTGATATGTTCCTTAAAGCCATAGCTCCTGGAATCAAGAGAGTGCATGCAAATTTCACCGTTCACTTAAATAGCAATCTTGCAGACCTTAGCACTTTGCAGAAAGTTTTCCAATATGAAAGCAAGTTTACTTTATAGGGCCAGAAACCAGAAGGTAATTTTTTTTAAAAAAAGGAGCAAAACATTAAGTTTTTTTACACATTTCATGATTTGAACATTTGAGGTTTTCTGCTGTTATGTGATCTTCCATTTTTCAAGATGTGATTTCTGAAACAGTATTTTAATTACTCTGGGTATATTACTCATAATTTCTAGTTCTCTTTGATAAAGGCACAGATGGGACGTGTAGCTTTTCCTTTATGTTAGGTTATTGTAAATACAATCATATTCATGCCTTCTTCTATCATCATGCAAAAAAGCAGGGAGCTGAACTACATGAACTTGTGAGGTCCCTTCCAGCCCTATTTTCCTATGATCCTAAATCTTTCTTAAAGGGTGATGATACTCAAGAACACTACATTGTGCGTGAAGATTGGTTTACACTAAATATTCTTAACACAAAACCGCAAAAGCAAAGAAATAAGATTAAGATATTATTTTCCTACCCACGTGGTTCAAAAGTAGAAGCAACACTGTATATATAGAAGGCAGTATGCCACAACCTTAACCCTTCTCTAATACAGCAGCAAAGTGTTTAGGCTGTAAGCTCTTTGGGGCAGACAGTCTATTTAGCCTATGCTTGTACAGAACATTGTACAATAAGTTTCTAGCCCATGACTGAGGCTCTCAGAATCTAACCTAATAAAAATAATAAGTAATGCATGTACAGCTCAATGAAGGCAAAGAGGCTATTCACATGTTTACAATTAAGACCATGTTGAAGCTCTGTGCTAGTTGGAGCTTAGGAGCAGACTGAGTGTATACATGAGATACTTGTGGTTAAGGGTTGACTGTATGATTTGTTTTGGAAACAATGAATTTCTTCAAGAGTATATTCTTTGCAAACTTGACTACTGTTTAATACATATATCATATCATAGCCAATAGGGTCCATTCTTAAGGTGCCACCCAAGACACCAGTGAAAATGCTATATAAAAACAGGCAGTCCCCACTGCATCTCTGGAATCACTTAAGACTTAGGCAGCTGTTCATGGGCTATTTGCACATTGCAAACAAGAAGTTAGCTTCACATATTCCAGATAGTGAAGATATATACTTGATTTGCCCTGAAAGTGAAATACATGCAGGAGAAATCTTAGAAAACCCCTTGCCACCCACAACATTTAAGTGAAGTGAATCTTATAAAGTAAAGCCTTTTCCTGATTTGCATAGTTAGCGTGCACACAGAGTGCCGTAATCTGGTTGAGCTAAAGAAAATGTTCCCTTATGCCTGAAGGATCAACGCTAGCTGCAGTAGTACTGGCTGAATTAATTCATAAAGCTGAAACTTGAAAACACTGAAAGTTACAGTACCTGGGGTGTCTGAAATGACATTGTCTCTCTTCGTAAGTGGTGAATCTCGAGGTGCAATCACTTCTTCCCTTTCCTGTTTTCAATGGCAACATGTCAGGTTTTAAGTGCTTAAAAAGGTCTTAAATGCATTGTCCAGGTTCTTAGGTAATTGTAATGAACTAGTCAAGGATTTAAAGGCTATTTATTATGCGGCTGGTTGTCACCTCTTTCACTTGGCACACTGAGCTTAACCACAATAAAACTAAATAAACAGTATTCCCACCATTCCCTCTGCATTAAAGAAAGACTGAAAACACATTCAACCCTCCTGATGGTGGGAGAGGAGACATATTGTGGTTTAAAGACCAATACATTTTTTTAAACATATAGAACACATAAAATTCTAGTTCTATTGAAGTCAATGGCAAATAAGACAGGAATTTCATCACAAGTAATTCATTCCAGAGTTGCTGCTGTGTGAAGTCTTAACAAACACGATGCAAAAGAGAATGATAAAAAGCTCAGTAAAAGAATTAAAGCAAATAGAAAAAAAAATCAGCAGCCCTATACTTTGACTGTAGGTCTTGTTCAGTATTTTGATTGTCAACTGTTGTAATATATATTATTACAAAAGTATCAGATACAGTATTGGAGATTTGATTTTTACTAATACCTTGAAAGGTCATTTAAATCAGTTTGTTAACCAAACAGAAATGTCTGCTAATAGAGCTGAAGCTAAATTACCTTTAGAATACTGGGGGACAGTTTGGGGGAAGCAGGGTCTTTAAGGAGGTAACCATCTCATTAAGACTATTTTTTGTGCAAGTTTCACTTAATAACCTTACTGATTTTAACAAAAGCTTTGGAAAAAATAGTTGGTGTGGGTTTTCAAGTGAGCTCACTTCACATCAAGAGCTCTCTGTCACAAGCATCTCACACATGGTACATATAAACCTACCCCGATATACTACAGACCTACATACTCGGACCATACATATATATGCAAATATATAGATGTGCACATGACCCAGGTTCAGTTCTCAGATGTGCATATGAGTACAGCTATTGAGGCACCAAAGGTTCATACTTGGTCTGGCCTTGGATTCTGTCTCAATGGTCTGAAGCGAGGATGTAAGTTCTGGACAGCCTCCACCCCTCCATATTCCTGCCTAGGTGTATGCATCAAAGATCATGGTGAATTTTCACATGTACACCATGATCCAGAAGCATAGATAGTTGCCTACTATATACTGACTGCATTAAAGAAAGACTGAAAACTATGGGCTCAATTTACAAAAATAATCAGAAAGCCCTGTCTACAGAATTCCATTTTCTAGTTTCCACTATTTATTAATAGAGTATTTGGAACATACATAATTTATTAAGGGGTAATTGATTTTTTTTTGGAGGCTGAGAAATTCTCTTACAGAAAGGCCATACATTCTTGGCATCACAATTTCTTGCCAGAGGCTTGGCACTTCACAACAATGAAGACTTTTGGCCTGGAGATCAGCCTGTACTTGTGTTATATGAACATTAGACTCTTTAATAGATCTAATGATTTCTTCATGTAGTGGTGTTTCAGCAACTGGAAAGTGAAATCCTTCTGCAAGTTACAGTTCACCAGGAAGGTGTTATGTAAAAATGCTACTGCTTAGTTCCAAATGGTCTAGATAGCTACACTTTTAAATTTTAATTTTATCTACTAAAGTATAAATTTACATGAGAAGTCAGGTTGGGCTCTACCACACCCTTCCAAGTAGACTGACAGGACAATCCCTTTTTTTAATCCAGCCTTATATTTCTTTATTTTCCCTCAAAAATTCCTTTCTCCCTGAGCAATCTTAAAAACAAAAAGTCTCATTTCGGTCTATTTTCATTAAGAATTTTAGTTTGGTTTGCTTTTATTTTTCTTGGGGTGATGTGCAATGAAACACAGAGGAAACAATGCTTGTTACCAAACATAATACCTATTTCAACTGGTGCCTTTTTTATGTATGCTCATGTTTGCCTTTAATTAAGGAGAAAGGATGTTCATGATGCATTACCAACTCTATCTGATTTCTGCCAGAATCCTTAATAAATTGAATTTTTTTTTGGAGGCTGAGAAATTCTCTTACAGAAAGGCCATACAATAAATTGAATTGAATTGATCTCTGCTGTTTGATCCCATCCATTCAGGTATCAAATGCTTTTTTTTGTTGTTCATTCAGACACTAAATCAATTGGACACATCTGAAGGTCTACTCCAAAGCTTGTTTGCTAATGCTTTTTTCCCTTTAAAGGAAGTATTTAAGAATGAAATTAAGATATTGGTCAGACAGCAGGGTTGCCAACCACAATTTTTTTTACTGACAATCTGTGAACTTTTTACCGACAACCAAACTTTTTGTTATTGACATGTTTTTACAGACATGTTTTACATTATGTAAATATAACCTTTCTTCCAAGCCCTGGAGAGCAGTAACAAAGGTCATATTCAAATTTAGGGGTTTAAAACCAACTTTCTAATTCTGACTTGGGTCCTCACCCAGAAACTTGAGAAAATAAATTTTAACTGGGTATTCTAACATGAAAAACCTTTCCAACTTGCAAGCAACATTCAACTAAAACAGGAGAAAGGGATAAACATGCAACCTTAGAGAAAACCTGAACCATTAAACATGAAGTGAAACCCAAACAGTTACTAGTCTCTCACCAGATACAGACATTACACTTTTACTGGTATAAGTGATCAGAAGCTGGTCTACATACGCATAACAGAACAGAAGTTTGGCGCACACCAACTGGTTTAAAAATGGCAGAACCTGGTCTAAGATTTGCCCCCCAGCCCACCCCACCAAAAAGCTGTTCTGTTCTGTTTGCTACTGATCTAAACTACGTTGCTTAGAGAACAATCCCATAACTTTACAGAAAATTGCATTACTTGATTCCACCTGGGCCTTTTCAAATGTCTGTACCTAGTTTCTATCACTCGCAAACTGAGCCAGAAGACTTACCTCCTAGTCCAGTCTGCTGGGATGGTTACCATCTAGTGGCTCTACCATCTGCGCCTGCCTACCCCCCCCCCCCCCCCCCAAACAGTACAACTTAGGTCCACAAACAGTAAAAAAAGCAGCATTTGCTCCTGAACCTCTAAACTTGCATACTAATGAGGGCATGCACAGAAGTAATACGCAGTTACCATAGGAGAACATAACCATAGCTATACCTACATAACATAAGCAGAATAACATTAAAGAAGTGGAAAGTACAAAAATACACACACCTAAGAATTGAAATTAAGAATTATTTTAACCATGCTCAGAATCTTTCTGTTTCATGATCATACACTGAAGCACCTGCACTGTCACCTACTCTATTAATACTTTACCCAGATCCACTTCTGATGGTCAGTAAACTCTCCAGCATAGGAGCAGACAGCTTTTTCAGATATTTGTTTTCACCACATTAACAACTGAAGAAACTCACTCAAGTTCTGCAGTTCCATGTAGTAGTGCTAATAGTGTGTGTACAAACTTTACAAGTTATGGAACTCTGTACTCCTTGACAACTGTATTGATTTGTCCAATTTGATGTCAATAGTTATCATATGGTCCATCAGCTACAAAGGCTGCCTAAATCATCAGTTTGGTAATCCACAAAGTCAATCTCATAACAATTGAGCCAGTACCTTCATCATATCTGTGGAGAATGTTTAGCTAGCGGAACTATATCTCATGGCTCTGATGATATTCTGTTTTCAGGTTTTAAAATTGCAGTAAGCTTCAAAACCTTGTCACCAATTGACATGCTTTTCTTGATTGCAATGACTCCATTCATATAGAAAGCAGTGATATCAGCCATAAACTTCTCAACAGTTGATGGGTTATCCATTTTTTGCAACTGAAGTCTAGTTTGTGATCTGATAAATATACTTTCTGTTGATTTAAAATGTGAA
The DNA here is from genome assembly GCF_000455745.1 of Alligator sinensis. NCBI lineage: Eukaryota > Metazoa > Chordata > Crocodylia > Alligatoridae > Alligator > Alligator sinensis. The sequence continues at coordinate 716,049 of NW_005842446.1, forward strand.
CTGTCAAGATGATCAAAACTCATTACTACAAAACTTTGATTAACAGAAGCACTTGCGGTCATATGTAGTATGCCATTATAGTTTTCAACAGCTGATTCATCTCTGAATACAAGTCAGGTAAGAGAAAAATTTGACTGAAACAATTTGTTAAATTCTGTAAACTACTCAGAGAAACAAAACAACAAGACGACTGAGAGAAACAAAAAAATCACATTTACAATCAGATCTTATAATTTGGTGGTAATTCTGCCCACTATAATCAAATGATCATCACTTGACTGAAAATAAATTAAAAGAGTTTCAAATTGATTCACTTGCATGACTGACACATTCAAGCAGGCTGAGACATTTTGTTAAATACAACTGCAATATTTTTAGAGAATCTGCTTCTACAAACTCCTGAAACTTTTTATGCCATTGCAACTGTATGCAAAACTGCTGGGTCAATTTTGCACATACCTTGTATTCATCAGTAGCACACAGCAGCAACATGACATGTGCAATGCACGTCAAACATTCTTAGTTGAATGTCCTTAAAATGTAAAAGTACAGAATTTCTAGCTCTTATCATTACATTTGCCCTGATGGGTCCAAGTATCTTTACATTACCAATTCGTATTCCATCTTCATGACCTGTCCTGATTGAAGTAAAAACAGGTTCTGCTTGCTTCTTTCAGATCAACCAATCAGTAGAATTTACATTGAACTTTACCAATATCGCTGTCAAAGTAAATTTCAACCATGGCCGTTCTCTTTGTTGCTAATACATCTGTTGACTCATCAACTAAGAAGGTGAAGTTACAGGATTTAAACTTATAGTTTCATAGTTGGTAGGGTCGGAAGGGACCTGAGCAGATCATCAAGTCCGACCCCCTGCCATGGCAGGAAAAAGTACTGGGGTCAAACGACCCCAGCAAGGTGTTCGTCTAACCTCCTCTTAAAGACCCCCAGGTACACAGTTCCTCATTGCCCATATCTTAACCTTTTGTTATCCTTTTGTTTGCATATAACCACAATCTTTTATGATGTTTGAGTCAGGAAACCATTCTGCAACAGTGTCAGAAATGTTGTCCATCAGACTTAATAGTAAGTTCTTTCTTGCAAGAAAATTTACCAGTTTCAGTTCACATTCTGTTGCCTTTTTGTTGGGAAAATTATTCCAGGATCTGTGTCTTGGTCTTGGCCAAAACTTGATTAATCACAAATGGAGTCTTCCTCACTGATAATAGCCTGGCATGTTTTGCACTACTAGTATGGTTGCATACATACCATATACCACTACACGCTACAGTAAACATTTTCTCACACAAGCTGCATTTAGCATTGTGCTTGTTTTCATTGACTTTGCAAATCCACTCTTTGAATTCTCTATCTGTAGTCCACACAGACTGAAATGCAGCAATTCTGTCTACTTTTGCTATCTTAACAATAGGTGCATCCGCACTTTTAAGATTATCACTTATGCTTTTCTTAGCTGCTGCTGCTTATACACAACACCAACTTAAGTTATGGTAAGTTGATAAATACTTACTTGGCTGCAGCTATGAGCAGATCTAGAAATTTGAAAAGGGGGTGTGGGAAATGTAAGCAGCACCCAGGGGTGGGGGAAGCCCCAGGGGTGCTCCTACCACGTTCTAGCTGGAAGCTTCTGTGAGCAATAGTGCAGGGTACCAAGTTTAGCAGATGGATTATCTGAAGTATAATCCCTCAGATTTCAGAGTTTATTATAATTAAGGACCAAGTGTCTTCTCTTTTTTTTTTTTTTTTTTTTTTTTTTTTTTTTTTTTTTTTTTTTTTTTACAGAGGCAAGTTTTCTACTTTAGTAGTCTGCTGCTCCCTCCCCACACACCTCCCATCTCCTGTCTTCTATGTGGTGCTGAATTACAGCATTGGGAGCCTTGCCACAGCCACAAAGGCTCAGATAGACTGTTTAACTTCTGTGTTCTCCTAACATCAACCAGCACTGACAGCTGAAGACATTAGGGTGCTCTCTACTAAACGCAGTCATTTGTGTCACTGCCCATTTGCCCCTCCTGCATTAGGGGGCTTTGCACACAATTATTCTTGGTTGTATGTGAGAGGTCACAACTGTTCAGACAAAGCTCTGGAGAGCAGCTGTACTCTTTTCCCCTTCGA